>NW_024426008.1:5579776-5604299 GCF_017311325.1 Ursus maritimus
GACTTGCCTGTGGCTTTGCCACAGTTGTGTCAGATTGCAATTCTCTTTTATTCCCCAATAAACCCAACTTTTGTTGGTAAAAAAAACTGGCAGTTTTTATTTTTAAGATTAACATTACTTGGTGGCAGGGGTGGGATGCAGAGAGCCCCTGATGGCTCCAGGGCTGGGGAACAAACAGGTGCAGTACCCACAGCACTGTATGGGCTCACCGATTTCTCACCAACCCAGGTTCGAGGGTAAGTTTTCTCCTGGATTTCGCCCTCTACACTTTGTTTCTGAGCTCTCTAGGCTTTATTGGAGATCTATTTCAAGGCCTTGGTTTTTCTTATCTTTGAGAACACTCATTTGGCCTTCAGTCTAATTCCTTTTCAGAATCAGACTGCTCCTCGGGCACCTTCTGGGTGGCTCAGTCGGTTAAGCGTTTGCCTTCGGCTCATGTCATGATCCGGGGGTCCTGGGATCAAGCCCCATGTCAGGCTCCCTGCTTAGCAGTGAGTCTCCTTCTCCCTCTCGCTCTACCTCTCCCCGCCCCCATTCTTGCTCTCTCTATCTCAACCTCTCTCTCAAAAAATAAATAAAATAAAATAAAATAAAATAAAATTAAAATAAAATAAAATAAAATTAAAATAAAATAAAATAAAATAAAATAAAATGAATCAGACAGTTCCTGTTGGAACTGTGCTAGCCTTCAGTCCAAGTTCTGTTTGGGACTGGACTGTTCCTCTTGGAACTATACTAGCCTTTGATGTGACTCCTTCTGGAAGGAGGCTGTTCCTGAAAAACCTCTAAGAAATGGGATCCCGGTCATCAGAATGCTTTGAGGGTAACTTCCCTACTGGAACTCTGGTCAGTTTTGTATTTAAAAACTATGGTCCTGTGCATTTATAAATAAATGGACTGACTTAACCAGAAGTAATTTAAAATTCCAATGGCCATTATGGGGAACTTCCAATCTCCCCAAATTTAATTTTCTCAAAGCTGAATTGGACAACCATGGTCCTAAAACTGAAAAAACTAAATGGGAGTCCTATTTTAACTGGTATTTTGAAGCTTCCAAATGCTGTCAGGAATCTAAAATTGGCTCCCTCCATCACAGTTTATAAACTAAATGAGGCAAACAAACAATTAAAAAAGGCTGAGTAGCTTCTGAGGCCTCTTCTGCCCCTCCCCCACCTTCTCTGTCTGACGACACTCGGCAGCCATCTTGTGCTCCGAGTGCGCCTTGGATGCCACCGTCCTCTGTTCTGTCTGCACTTGCTCTTCTCCTATGCTCCCTCATTCCAATCCAAAATTTTGAAGAACCCTTCTTTCCCTCTGAAGCTCCCTCCATCCCCTCCTCTCCTGAACCTGTTAAAACCTGCCTCTTTAAAGTTAAATCTTCTGAGGATTGAAATAGAACCCAAGTTTCTAATGTTCCCTGGACTATGGCTGAATTGGGAGCCATAGTAAAAGCATTTCCCGAAGTGATGGAAGGACCCCCATTAGTTTGCTGAAGAATTTAACATTGTTATTCAAACTAACCAACCTGGTTTCTCAGAATTTTATCGATTGGTCCACATGCTTGTTGCTGAGGGCCAGGCCAAACACTGGATGAAACTAGCCTAATGGGAAAATCCTGAACAGGATTTAGAGAAACAGACCCCTGAGTTTTGGCAAGATGCTAGAAAACACATTGGAAACTTCCACAGAGCAATTATAACGGCTTTTCCTAAGCCTGCTGATTGGAACAAAATCCGGGCTTGTACACAAAAGCCTGATGAATCTGTTCATGACTATTACAATTGACTCTAAATTGTCCTTAAAGAAAATTCTAGTCTTCCTTTAGATATTGAATCCACCTGGGTAGCATTTAACTCAATGTTTATTCACGGACTGATCCAGGATCTTTCCCTTTTAGTTAAAAGGACCAGGATGGGATGGAAAACTATGTCTATGCCAGATTTAACTAAACTGGCAAACCAGCTTGCTCAGAACCTGGATGAGTCACTTAGAGGAGAGACTGCTAAAATTTTCAGGGTTCAACTCCACTACATTAAAGCCCCTAAACAAAACTGGAAGCCTAGTTTCTGCTATTATTACAAGGAACCAGGACATTGGAAAGAAGATTGGTACAAATTTAAGCCCTTCAGTTACCTCCGGCCCTCTAGCCAACTTCCCCATCTCCTCCTAATTCCCAATGACAAGGCTCCAAGGAACTACAGGGGCTCTTCCCAATCCTCCCTCTTAAGCAGCTTGGAGAAACTACACTCCAGATTGGGAATGAATCTCTTTCTGTCCTTATTGATGCCAGAGCTACACTCTCAGTGCTTAACCCCACTGCTATAGAGCAGCCCCTGCCTCCGGGTTCTAACAGTTACGACAGTGGGGGGGTCTCTAATAGACTTCCACAGGTTCCTGTCTCTGAACCTATTCTCTTTTGTCCTGGCTCTTTGAGAGATACTCGCCCTCTTCTCCTTAGTTCCCCTGCCCCTGTTCATTTACTGGGCCAAGGTTTCTCAGAAAAATATCATGCTGGAATTTCTTTCTCCCAAAAGAGGAAAATAATTCTAAAATTTGACAGTATCAACCAAAATAGCGAACAAGGGGAAAGAAATGACCCTTTCGCATCTTTTCTACGCTCTGTCTCTGATGGCACTACCGCTGAGTCTGGGGATAGTCATTATTTATTCCTATTGGATTAGCCACCATCGTCTTTCTGGGCAAAATCTTCAACTGGCATTCAAAGAATCCATTGTGCACCTCCCTTCAGGATTCAAATAGATCCCTCAAAACCTCTCCCTAGAATTAATCAATACGCTATAAATAAAGAAGTCTTTCAAGGCATCAACCCCATAATAGAGAATTACAAAGCTCAAGGCCTCATTATCCCCTGCACTGATCCTTGTAATACCCCTATTTTACCTGTGGGGGGGCGGGGGTGCGGGGGACAACAGCCTAGGAAGGAGGTTTGTCCAGGACCTCCAAGCAATAAATAATATTGTTTTCCCTCAGCACCCTGTCATTCCCAACCCTCATCCACTACTGACATCCATTCCCAGTGAAAGCAAATTTCTCACTGTAAATGACCTATCTAGGACATTTTTTAGTATTCCAGTTGCTAAGGATATCTTTTTGCCTTCACTTGGGAAGAATGGCAATACACCAGAACGGTAATGCCCAGAGTCCTTCCTATTTCTCACAAAACCTAAAGGCTGATTTGAAAAATAGAAAGTTTTCTGCAGGCTCTACTTTGTTGCAATGCATAGATGATTGTCTTCTCTGCTCCCCTTCTCAAACCCCTTTACAGGAAGACAGCATTCACCTGTTAAAACTTTTGGCTTTAAATGGACATAAAGTCTCCAAAGAAAAACTGAGTTTGTTCAAACTCATATTCAATATTTAGGGCACCTGATCTCAGAACAAGGACTAGATTTGGATCTAGGTAGACTTCGAGGCATCCTGAATTTCCCGAAACCTAAAACTAAGCACCAATTAAGAATCTTTCTTAGCCTGGCTAGCTACTGTCAAAATTGGATTCCCAATTTCACATAGGGTACCATAACCAACGCCTAGACCCTGTGGCTCAGGGGTATCCTCAGCCATTCCTGCCACTGCCCTCTTCATGAAGACCACTGAAGAAATAGTCATGGGGTCCCCCTTAACCACCCTTGCATCCCCATGAAGTGGAAGCCCTCCTAACTTTTCATCACACTCAACACTTTTCAGGCAGTCTCTTCACTCCTATGAAATTCTCCTGTTAACTGATCATACAACTCTTCCTTGTTGCAAAGCCTTAACCCTGACACCCTTCTTGCTTCATGAACTGCTTAACATTGAGAGAGTCTTTTGACCCTCCGTGACAATTTACAAGAAACTCCTGTAATCAATGCAGACTTTTCATGGTTTACCAATGCTTCTTACTTAAAGGATAAAAGTGGTAAATATGCTGGGTATGCTATCGCAACTCCTTTTGAAGTCATTAGGGCAGCACCTTTACCTTTGGCCACTTCAGCCCAACAAGCTGAATTATACGGTCTTACTCAAGCTTGCATTTTAGCCAAGGGCAAAACCGCAAATATTTATACTGATAGTCAGTATGCCTTTGGGGTAGCTCATGACTTTGGAATGTTTTGGAAACAACAAAGTTTCCTTACTTCCAAAGGGGATGAGATTAAAAATGGCTCCTATGTCCAAAATATATTAGGTGCCATACTTTTGCTGGTGGCTCTAGCTATTACTAAGGTTCCCGGGCTTTCCAAACTCAACTCCCTGGAAGCCAAAGGAAACCACCTTGCTGATATTTCTGTCAAAAAGTGCTGCTTTCTAAGAGACTGATAGCCATACCCCTCTCATGTTCCAAAGAGATGTTCTCCCAAATAACAATTTTGGAAAAACTGACCAGAGATGCCCAAAAATTGGCCCCAGAAAAAGAGAAATAATATTGGAAATGTAATGATTGTTGGATCAATAAGAAGAGAAAACTCTGGTTTGGACCAAATAACAATCTGGCCCTACCAGAAATTCTAAAATTCTCACCACTTACAAATGTACATGCATTAAACCATTGGTCTACTGACAAATGATTGCATTCATGAACCAGTATCGGTGGGCAACTTCCAAGAAGCCTGCAAAAAGTGCCTACCTTGCCTGTCCCATTTGTCCAAAATACAATCCTGGGAAGCCTGTCCATACTGCCCCTGGACATTTTAAATTGTCCAACAGGGGGCGCCTGGGTGGCTCAGTCAGTTAAGTGTCTGCCTTCAGCTCAGTTCATGGTCTCCTGGTCCTGGGATGGTGCCCCACATCAGGCTCCTTACTGGTGGGGTATTTGTTTCTCCTTCCTTTGCCACCCAGGCGTGCCTGGTCCCTGCCTCTTTTGACCCACATTGATAAAAGGAGATATGCTTCAATATTATAAGGGCCTAGTTGCTTCTATTAAAAATAACCATGCTTGGGGCACGTGGTTGGCTCAGTCGGTTAAGCGTCTGCCTTCAGCTCAGGTCATGATCTCAGGGTCCTGGGATCGAGCCCCTTGTTGGGCTTCCTGCTGAGCGGGGAGCCTGCTTTTCCCTCTCCCTCTGCCCATTCCCCTGCTCATTCTCCCTCCCCCCCCCTCAAATAAATAAATAAAATCTTTTAAAAAATAATAACCATGCTTTGGGGCGCCTGGGTGGTTCAGTCATTTGGCATCTGACTTGATTTCGGCTCAGGTCATGATCTCTGGGTTGTGAGATCGAGCCCACTTCAGGCTCTGTGCTGAGCGTGGAGCCTACTTGGGATTCTTTCTCTTCCTCTCCCTCTACCCCTCCCCCTCCCCATTCGTACATTCTCTCTCTCTAAAAAAATAAAATAAAATAAAATAATAATAATAATAGCCATGTTTTGATAGAGCTGTCCTTCCACAGTGTGCTCCCAGAAGAGAATGATCTTAAGCATCACATTTCCCTAACTGGAGATTCTGTCTATTGGAAAGGCACCTCTAGAAAAACTCTTTAACCTTGACAGAAAGGTACTGCTAATCAACCTTTGTGCCACCAAACTCCAGGAAACAGACTTTTGGATTCACGTGACGCATCTAAAGAAAGCCCCAAACCCTGAGTGGACCTGCACACCATCTGGTTTCCTGAAAGTAAAGATTTCTCAGAATTAAAACAGATGACATCTGGGAAGATAGTGTTCCAAGATGTCCAGACCAGGCCTATATACCTTTCTCACTTTTACTTCTCTTTTTTGGAAGAAAATGCCCTTTATCTGCATTTTCCCATCTCTAGCAAAAGAGGGAGACCCCCTTTGATCATGATCTTTTCAGAACCAGCCTCATTATGATCCCATGAGCCTTTCTGAAGGGTTAGAAGTTCTGGAATTCACAAAAGTCTTTCTTTTATCTGAATTATTAACTGACTCTGGATTCTTATGCAAATTCATGGTTTCTGAATTTATAACTTGACAGACTGTTTTATTTGATAACATTTGTTCTTTTGAGATAACAATATTTTTTTTTCTTTAATGCGTCTTTGAAGTTTTGCTCTTCTTGGAAAAAAGCTCATTAACTCTTGCTTCATGTTTAGACTTATACTGTATCTTCCCAAAGGCACTTGGTGATTTCATGCAGTGTGCTCTCACAGTACTTCACCACTTAAGAGGAGACTTCCAGAAGGCATATATGACACTGGGTTTGCCTTCATAGGGAGAAACTTTTCTTCCCTAGTCCAAATAAGTGTCAATAAATATTTTCAGACCGAGGCTCCTCGTTTAGAACCAATGTACACAGTTTGGAATTGTCACATTGCTTTTGACTATGTACTTATTGTCTATCAATCTTTTGAAGAAAGGATGTACCCAATAAGGTGATGTTGGCTCAATGCTCACAGGCTTGAGAAGATGTAGACTTCAGATGGGAAGTACCCAAGAGTTCTCCCTTCTAGCCCTCCCTGTTACTCAAATGTGGCACAAGTGGTTTCCAACTGCTCTGCATTTTCCCTAACTACTAAATATAAAGAACCTGACTATTGATCAGTGATGCTTTCAAGGAAAGATCTTGATCAAAATGGGAGAGGGGGAATGTGAAAATCAGTAACAGGAAACCTCACTAAAATGGAGTCAGGAGGTTTGGCAGGGGGAGTTCTTAAGCCTTACCACTCATAGTCAATTGCAGACACAATGGGAAGAGACAGACTTGACCTTACACAGACTTGACCTTGCATGTGGATCCTACCATACTATTCCAGCTAGAGGAGGAGATGCTTTCCTTATCCTCTAGGCAATAGCTCAGTCAATGAGAAGCCCCCATACTTCGAAATCCCAGTTCACTCCAATGGACTTTTAGTCAGTGGCAGAACTAACACTTGAACCCAGCACTCTATTTGAAAAACATGAGATGAAAACAAGTAAAAAGTAGTTCTGCTTCATGAACCAATAACAACTTATAGACTCCATCAACACAAAGGTAATTCAGGCTGATCATAAGTTTTAAAAAAATTAAAGAACAAATCACTTTGGAGACAGCAGGATCATATAAGATTGAAGGGACACTAAAATATCTGGAGATCATATTCCTAAAACCTACACTGATATTAAAGAGGGACATCTTTCATGCCTCCACTGTACATTTTTCTTAAGCAATAAGTTGACTAATTTCAGCCAACAGGAGAACAACTTTTTATTTGGAACCTTCTTGGGTTTTGCCTCTCTAACAAAGGGCTTTTAACTGTTTTGGTAGATGATCACCCATGGACATTTAATGATTCTGCACATCTTCTGATCAAGGCATTGGTCACCTTTGTTCTGGACTGTCTTTTCAGGGATGACTGTCTAGTGAACAGCCTTGGAAGACAGAGATAGAGTCTCCCTCTGGAGCAAAGGGCAGGCATGCTTACTTCCCATTATAGAAGATTTGTGTTCTCTAAGCTCAGGGTTCCTCTCCTGCAATCCAAACACTACACATGCAGCCATCTATCTGGGCTCATCTGTGCCACCCCCATGAGACTTGGGAGCAAGGGGCTCTGATGCAGCTTATGCTGCTTTCTGGGCTGTGAGTAATGATGTCCTTTGTCTCTAATCCAGGACACTTGTGTCTTCAGCCACTATCCATGATACTGTGGCAGGCTAATTTACTAGGTTGCAAGGAGGGTAAAGTCTCAGAGACTTTACAGACTTGATAGGCTTTCCTTTTGTGTTGGAAATGAGGCCAGATCAACAATAAAAGGACAGAGCTTTGAAGTTGGAAGAAGGATTACATTCATTAGTGGGATTAATGAACCCCAGAAAGTGTTAAACCCCTATTTTAGGGTCTGACAAACTTGTGAGTACTTTCCTTCTCTGGAATAAGCTGTACCTGGACCTCCGTTCTTTCAAATCCAACAGGACTGAAACCTCAGAACACTAAAAACAGAGACCAGCAGGGGAGTTACCCCAAGAAGCCAGAGGAGCTTAGGCTCTGGTGGCCTCACTGCCCAGGCCCTTCCAAGGCCTGGCAAGAGCTCTAACAATGTATTCACATGGGCATGTATTTTGTAAAGTTTGCAAAAATAAGATTGTAAACCTCAGTTGGTCAATTCCACAGTCTCTTTCCACTCTGACTTTTCCTCCATCATACTCCCCCTCAGTAGGGTGGTTTGGTAGTGGCCGCAGGTATTTGGGGATGCTAAAAGAGGAGAGTTGGTGATACATGTAGCTTGCGTTTAGCTCAGGACATAGTTACACATTTCATTGTCGCCTCTGTGTGTGGTTTACCTGTCCTACATAGAGATGGCTTCCAGGAATATTCCTACTGCTCCCTGTGCCAACACCAAACACTGTGGCTACAATCCCCCAGGCCAGAGGCTGTATCAGGAAATGGAAGGGCCCCACACACTTGGCATTGCGAAGATAAGGATAATAGAGAAAAAAAACGAGGACTGAAATGCATTCCCCCAGAGCCACTCTGCAGGAAACTTTTCCAGTCATCGGAAGTGTAAAACTGGGGTGGGGGAGGGCGGTGGGGAAAAAAAGAAGTGTAAAACTGTAAGCAGAGGACTCCTGGTCAAAATTCCTCTTACTAGGAATACTCAGTGCAGGAGACACAATAATAAACCTACCACACAATTTTTTTCATGTTGTTGGAAATTATGCAAAATGGAATTTATCAGAATTCCTGTGTGTATAGGGTACAAACACAGTTGCTCTGTGAGGGCCCATGTTTCATGCATGCCAGGGTATCAGACTGCATCTTAGCACGGCAGATGAATCCTACCCTGACAAAGTCTCGTGGTTCCTGATGAGACAGCCTGTAACATTGCCGCCAATGCTCAGAAATGGCCTGGAAAAAACAGCAGCCAGTACTCCTGTGACAAAAATCCCTACACATATTCCTCAGTAGGTCAACGGATGCAATTTAAGTATAATTGGATCACCTGATCCAATAACACAGTTCAAATTGGTGGCAATTTCAAACTGCATCAGATTGCTCATCCAGACCTTATTTTCAGATTAATTTTGTGTATTATTTTCAGAATTTCTGATTATACCAAAATAAATACGAGAGGAAGAAAATATCCTAATAGAAGCCACTACTCTAAATCAAAAAGTGAAAATGAGCAGAACTTCAAGTGTCAGAAACTCTCTTGCTATTCTCAGATCATGATGGAAACGAAAATTTTTGGTGGTCAAAATTGGGAAGGTAGGGGGGAAAAAGAATCGCAATAGCCAAAAAAATGTAGATGAAATTTAAATCGAAAAGATAAAGGTGATTAGAGAAGTAGGACACTCTAATACAGGAAAGCAAGGGAAGGCGATGGACGGCATCGTAAAGGAAAATGCAGATTGTGCAGACAGTGAGTGAGCCCCCGACCCGCAGTCGCTTCGGTTTAATGAATTTGGTGACTCTGCTACGTGTGCTTCACATGTCCTTTTCTATTTAGCCATAAACATCAGGGGGAAAGTATTCTACAGATTTGTCAGGCATACAATTAACAGCCGGTTATGTTATTTTCTGCATTTTGTGAAGTTTCTCATGTTTGTCTGCTTTTTAAAATCTGTAGGCTGTTGTGATTTCTAGTTCTAAGTATTCCCTTTGATAACTAATTTTTATTTGTAATTTTGTCCTATTTTTCTTCACGAAAGTCTCCAAATTCTATGAGCTTCAGGCTCTACTAACCACGGATCTGGCTCTGGAGACGAGTCATGCAGTTTTATTCCCTGTCAATCAGTGTCAGACAATATTCAGACTTCTGCCTGAAGGAGAGAAGATTCAATTGTCTAAGAAGTTCTGGGCTAAGGAAGAGACAGATCCAGATGGCCCAGAGGTTCACGTTCTCCCTGCTTTGGGGAGTTTGGTTAAAAGGTCAACCAGGGGGGCGCCTAGGTGGCGCAGTTGTTAAGCATCTGCCTTCGGCTCAGGGCATGATCCCAGAGTTCTGGGATAGAGCCCCACGACAGGCTCTTCCGCTGGAAGCCTGCTTCTTCCTCTCCCACTCCCCCTGCTTGTGTTCCCTCTCTCGCTGTTTGTCTCTGTCAAATAAATAAATAAAATCTTTAAAAAAAAAAAAAAAGGTCAACCGGGGTTTCAGCTTAGGGGGAGAAATAGAGTATGGTTGTTGGCAAGTGTTGCCAAAATTTTGTACCTTTCAGGAGAAAGGTACAACTAGAGACTGAATTTAGGCTAAGGCTAACCAGCCTGAAAGCAGAAAGGGAGGGAAATAATGCCATGCCAAGCCTGGTGCTTTCTGCCAAGACCTTTAATCTATGTTGACTGAGTTGACTCTCAGAGTTAAAAAAGCCAACTGCTAAAATAGTTACCATGTACAATATGAATGAGCAAATGAATGAAATGAATGAATGAATGAATGAATGAATGAATGAATGAATGAATAAATGAAAAAGCCAACTGCTCCTCTAAACAGATTCTGGTGCCAATGGCCATAATTGACATGGTCCTCATTACAGACAGCAGCAACCACCTTAAGTCCTTTAAACACAAAGGGGGTGTTAAGGATGTAGAGAGCCCATGGAACTGTTCAAAACGCCACAGAAGCTGGCGGCAGCTAAGGGCAGCTTCCCAAATCAATGATTTCCAGTGGAGACGAGAGCTCTCCTGGTGGCTCAGTTTGGTGGTGTGGTTTTGAAAGGCAGCCCTGAATCTCAGTCTAGGGTCATTTTCTGCAGTACTCTGGCCAGTACACCTCACTAAAGAGTGGTGGTGATAACCTATAAGTTTCATCTGTTGTTGTGAAAATAAAAAAGATCTTTCCAGAGCTGGACCAATAATGGCTGGCCTGTTCAGGGGATTTTCTCAAGGACCACCCATGGTAAAACTCAGCACTACTGAGCAAAATGACATTTGGGAAAACATCAAAGAATCAGGCAGTGCTGGGGTGCCTGGTGGCTCAGTCGGTTAAGCATCTGCCTTCAGCTCTGATCACAATCTTAGGATCCTGGGATCCAGCCCCACATCGGGCTCTGCACTCAGCGGGGAGTCTGCTTCTCCCTCTCCCTCTGCCCCTCCCTGCCCCCTGCTCATGCTTGCACTTTCTATCTCAAATAGGTAAATTAAAAAAAAAAAAATCAGGCAGTGTTACAGGCAGGAACATCTGTCTTTACTGATACTAGCAGTATGCAACCTAACCTCTGTGATAAGAACAAGGATGCAAGGTGGGGTTGTTTAAATTCCACCACCTATATTATTCTGGTTCTGTCTTCACATTCCCTTCCTCACGCTGCCTTGAACACCAAGTCAAAAAAACTGAAAAAAACTGTACCATAGAACAGGACAATTCTGAAAATTTTTGTTTACCACTGGAAGCCTCTTCCAAGGCAGGAATATTTAGTTGACTACAATTTTGAATTCCTTGATATTATAAAGCAGACTTTTTGTTACTTATGTTTGGAACAAAGAACAAATATCCTTTGACTCCAATAAATACAGCAGGTTCTCTGGGTTGGGGGGTAGGTAACCCCTATTACAGACAAGTTAAACTCCTATAAATTCTTCATGATACAACAGCGTGGTACCATCAATGCCTTCTAAATATTGATGAGATATTTTTGTATCTTTTATACAGATTTCCATACATAGATTAGCTCAGGGTACTTACTAAGTCTGTTTCAGGCTAATGATACAAACATGTGGTCTATGTCTGCTTGGCTCTTCAATACCTCTGGCAACAGACCTGTGAATATTTGGTTCACTAATTCCTTTTTGGACTCAGAAGTGTAAAATCTCTCTGCAGGATTTTGTCCTCCGTGCAGATATTGTTTTGACTTCTGGAAAACTTTTTTTTTATCTTGTAGAAAAACCCATCAGGAAAATTTTTTGACTTTGCTACCCCTTACCCTAGCCCATCTCTCAACTTCCCTGGGCAATAATAGTAAATGCTTACCAGATTCCCTAGATTCACTTTTTTATCCTGGCACCGAGTCCTCCAGGCACTATTTGTGGTCGTTTTACTATGTGTCAACTTAGCTACGCTGGAACTGTGCTTCCCAAATGTCCTTTCCCCATGCCGTTCCAAGCTAAGATTGCACACACAGAAATTCATTCAAGTGCAATTCAGAAGCCACAAGTTAAAGAACAACCATTATGCTTGGAAGATTAGTGCAGGTCGGCGCGATTGGTATACTGCTGATCGGCGGCTCATCTCCTCAGCCTGGGCAGCGGGAGATACGCGGTTCCTTTCAGCTCCTTCAGCTTCTCCTAGTCTTGGGTCAGGCCCGTGCACAGCTCCACAGCAAACGGCACCAGCTTGTTCTACAGGGTCCCAGTGTCAGTAGAGTGAGATGCAGTGAGAGACAAACACAGTGTTCCCTCACACGTTCCACAGGTCCATTTCCCTCTGCATCGCCACCCGCTTTTCATCCCAATTGCCTGCCCTACTGACCTACAGCAACTTCGGGCCAACCTTTAGACAGCTCCCCAGCACCGTCCCTGCTCGGTGACTTTTCTCTGATCCTCCAACCTCTCTCCTTCCGGAACTTGACTTCCTTAGCTCTTCCACAATTTTGTAAAGTCTGATCCCTGTCACAAATCCCTTTTTCTGTGCCACTCACAGTGGTTCCGTTCTGCCTGCCCCGACTGACGTGCACCTGCTGAGAAAGTGGATGGGGAATGGAGTGACAGATGAACCCAAAAAACGGGACTCCAAATCCGTGCTTGTTAATTACTGCAGTCAAGCCATCATGAACTCAGGAGCGCTGGCAGAGAGCAAGTCAACATACGCAATTCCTAAGAATCATCAAAAGTCTTCACATTTTTTATGCTCTCTGATAGAGCCATTCCACCCCGAAGAATTTATCTCAAGGACATAGTTATGGATTGTATAATACTTTGATAAATCATTTGGTGAAACCTTCAAGGGACATATTTCAGTGAAAATAGATGGTCCACGAATTGCTGTCTCAAGACGGTTTAGTTCCGCTGACTGCAGAACTTTTTGCTGTGCTGAGGGCATGTGCAGAGATGAATAACTCTGAACTCTGGACATCATAGGGGCCATTTGGAAACTGTGTCTGGGGAAGAGGCTACTGTCTGGAAAGAAGAATGAAGGGCAGAAAACACAAACATCAGATGGCTAATGATCCCGCATTTCCACTCGTGTGTTGTGTGCCTCCCCGTGAAACATTCATGTCTGATCCTTTTCAGTGGGGCTGGTTCTTTTGGAGACAAGTCAAAGTGCTGAGTCTTCTTCAAAATGAGCATAAGAGGAAAATTGAAAAAATAAGGAAATATTGGAAATAGTCCGAGAGTTCAAAATTGGAAATTATTTAATTGAATTATGTCATTTCCAGACAACAAAATACCAAGTCACCGCCCAAAACTATATTGTTAAAGAATGTTTAATAATATGAAAAATGTCTTAAATGAAGATGGCACATTTCAATAGAATGTAGAGTATTAGCAAAGAAAAACAACTGAAAGAGTAGACACCAAATACAGCTATGCTAGGCTAGGCTGATTTAATTTTCTCCCTTTTATTCGTTTGTAATATCTTAAATTTCCAAAATAAACACGTATCCCTTTTGTAACAAAATGAAAACAGCTGATGTATATAGGTTTTCATAAACTGGGTGAGTCCTACACCCAAAGCAAGGGTTCAAAGGCAGGAAAACAAACAGCAGGTACGTTTAGGCAAGTATTCGTGTTCCAGAAATGGCTAATCTGATCGAGCGGCATGTTATCACATTGTCATCGTCTCCAGGAGGAGGGACACAGAACAACACAGTCCTCTGCCCCACCCCGGACAGAGTAATACCACCAAGGGGCAGAAAAGGCCCAACACAGAGATGGACTCACTGTCCTCCATGCGAGGCAATCTGAGTTCTCACCCGGACTCTGTGAAAGGCTGCCATTGACTCTGGTTGCAACTTGGCACTAGCCAGGAGAGCTGAAGCTGCACTTCTAAGTTTATACCCTGAACAAACTCGCATATGTGCGTAAGGAGTTATGTACCCAAATGTTTATTTCAGTATCCTGTCCTTTCCGCTCATTTTTTTCCCTATGGGAAATTTCTAACATACACAAAAGTTAACAGAGAAGTTTATTTTTTTTCTAAAGGTTTTATTTATTTATTTGAAAGAGAGAGAACACAGGCAGGGGAGGAGCAGAGGGAGAAGCAGACTCCCTGCTGAGCAAGGAGCCCGATGCGGGGCTCAATTACAGGATCCTGAGATCATGACCTGAGCTAAAGGCAGACACTTAACCGACTGAGCCACTCAGGTGCCCCAACAGAGAAGTTTAATAAACCCCACATGCCTGTCACTCAGCTTCAATAATAATCAATTCATGGCCAATCTTATCTCATCTCATCCCTCCCACTCACTGACACTCCTGTATTATTTCAAAGCACATCCCAAACATCATATCATTTCATTCATAAGTATTTCAGTATAGATATCTCATACTTGAGACAACTTCAGTCTAGATGTATCATATCATACTTTAGACAATATGAGCATTACATGTATATATATAATACTTTAAAAGATGACCCAAAACCCCCAACTATAACATCCTATTACATCCAAGACAAAATAATCAATTCTTACTATCCTTAATTATCAGGTCAGAGTTCAAATGTTACATTTTTTCATAAATGTGATCATTCTCGAGACAATTCAGAGTCTAGAAATGGAGGAATATTTAATTTTAAAACTCTTATTAAATTTTTTAGATGTGATAAAGATTTTGTGTTTTTTTAAGTCCTACACTTAAATATTTATGGATAAAATGATATGTTATCTGGAATTTGCTTCAAAATGAGGTAATGGGTAGAAATGAAACATGATTGGCTGTGAGTGGATCATTATTAAAGATGAGAGATGGGTACATGGGCTTTATTGTACTATTTCTTTTGATTTTTTTTACATATTTGAAATTTTCCACAAAAAAAAGTAAAAAAAAAAAAGCAAATCTAAATAATATATTGCTGATGCATAGAAAGAAAGATAGGAAGACAACTAAAAAAACAAAAGGGGGAAAAGGGGAAAGGGAAAAATAAACACAACATTAAGGATGTAGTTGCCTTGGGAAGGGGAGACTGAAGGTAGTTGAAATTATTGGAAATGCTCTTGGTTATGAATGACTGTATGTTATTTTTTAAATTAAAATACAAAATGATAGATAAAATAAAGGAGTACTATTCATGTGTCAATATGTGGTATCCCAAACCAAGGATTAGAATTAGTCCAGTTTGATGCACTTCAGTACCAAAAATAAGAAAAAAAAAATTACACGGTGACCAGTACACACACACACACACACACACACCCTCTGAAACAATAGCTTCAGAAACAATAATAACAATAATTACCCTTCCTACATGCAATACTCTGAAGCCTTCCATTCTAGCTCACCTTTTTAAAAATGCTGGTCAGGACACAATAAACTGACTTCCAGACCACCAATGACCTGGCTTGTGGAAAACACGGGACCCTGTGATGATCACGGTCTTCTTCAAATTCTCAAACTCTGAAAGGCTGAAGTTGGTTCAATCTGTTCAACAGGCACTGGCCCCGGTTACAAATACCAGCAGTAAAAAGGGGCTTCTGCTGTATTTCCATTTAAGGAAACATAGAGAACTGCTCTCTTCTGTTGGCTCCTCATCTTCCATAACTTTAAATGGTGGAGGGCCCCTGGGCTCGGTCCTCAAGCTCTTTTCCTCTCTCCCTACACCAAGTGGTATCATCCAGTTCCTGGATTTTATATACCAGTTATACGGTAGAGACCCCCAAATTTGCATGCCAGCCCTGACCTTTCCTCTAACTCCAGACCCCCTTATCCAACCCTACATGACGTCTCCACCAGGATACCTGATGCTCCTCTTAAACCATATTCTGGGTTCTTCCCCAAACCATTTCAGTCCCAGACATGCAGACCAAAAGCCACACTATCACTCTTAACTCCTCTCTTTCTCTCACACCCCATGTGGGATCCATCAACCTGTCTCTACCTTCGAGGCACATTCCAGATCTGACCAGTACTGATCACGTACTGATCGCCCCTGATGCCACCTTAGTCCACCCTGACAATTCTCTTTTTTTTTTTTTTAAAGATTTTATTTATTTATTAGACAGAGAGACAGCCAGCGAGAGAGGGAACATAAGCAGGGGGAGTGGGAGAGGAAGAAGCAGGCTCATAGCAGAAGAGCCTGATGTGGGACTTGATCCCGTAACGCCGGGATCACGCCCTGAGCCGAAGGCAGATGCTTAACCGCTGTGCCACCCAGGCGCCCCTCACCCTGACAATTTTCTGACTTCCTGAAGGAACTTACCTTCCTATGTCTTCCTTTCACAACTAGATTGTTTCCCTGCCCTCCTGGCCTCATTTTGCACCGCTGACAACGCCAGGACAGGGGTATGGGCCTTTGCTCCCTAGCAGGGCACAAGTAGACCCCCCCCCAAATTTTCAGGAACTTCTATCTTCTCCCTATTTCTATCCTCTCATCCTACCCCCACCCTGAGCCTGGTGACAGCCCTGACCCTTATGACTCAGGCCTTCTGTCCAGAGTGAATTCCCTCCATTGTTACCAGCTACATCCCTTACACACCCCCTCCAGCTTTGTGAAAGTTGTGTGGTTACCCGGTTTCTATCAGAGGACTTTATTTTCCTGCTGAATTCCATATAAAGAAGAGATTGCATGTAAAATCTATAAGAACCCAGACACTTCCACAGAGTCTTAAGAGAATGTTCACTTAGCATCAAAAAAAAACCTTTGTGCCTCCCTTCCCCCATCCTTTGCTGTACTTTCCTTCTTTCCCACCCCAGTGTCTCTTCACCCTCTTTTTCCCCCGCCCCCGCCAACTCTGTGAATAGCTCTTGCCTGGAAAATCTGTTGCCTCCAAGCTCTCTGTCACCATAGTTGCCAATTCCTCTCCCCACAGGTCCACAGCCCCCCCACAATGGCCTTCTGGCTTCCTCTGCCCTCACCCCTGGCCTTGCTTTCTGTAGAAGCCTCCCCCAGCTCTTTCAGAGCCAGCCACCATCATGGTTTATGGCATCCCAGCAATATTTTTTTCACTTCCAAATGGGGACCCAAAAAAATGGACTGGAGAAACCTGCCCAAGACCACAGGGTTGCTGGCCACCTGGATTTCACCCCCACACTTCCTAATTCACAGCCATTGGAAGGCCTGGGATTAGAACGGCAGCTCCCAGAGCTCCCTGCTTGGCTCACCACTTTCCCAGCTGACTCAGGGCACATCTGGGTCTGGGCCACTTAATCCTCAGCCACCACCACACTTGAAATAGCCCAGGGAACCCAAAGAAATGCACTTCTCCGTTTAATAGGAAATATCTTCATCTGGTCCTGCCTTAAATACGTGTTATGTGTAGACAGCCACATGGCAGCAGGCTGTAGAAATGTCCTTTGCATTTTGTGTCCTGACCATGGCCCTCGGTGCTGATTCCAAAATTGGCTTTGTCAGGAACAGAACCCTCTGCTCACCAGATAGCACCGCAAGAGCCATTTGCTCTATTTCTGAGTTGAGGTGTAAGATCATAAAGACAGACTGACCCTGTCCCCCACAGTCACCTGACTTCCCACACAAGTTACACCAGCAGGGGAAAAGGATACAGATAAACTAACCAGATTCTGTCAGCCTGCTCAGTGTGTCTTTGAAAAGTCTCCCATTCTGTCTCTTGGGCACACCCACACTGAGGGCCTCCATGAGTTGAGTGGCATAGCTTTGGTTTCCAGAAAATTGCAGCCCCCCAGGCCAGGCAAGAGACCCCTCTGAAGACTGGCTGACTCTTCTCCAATTGGAGTCAACAGTGGCTGAGCCCTTGCTCTTGCTCTGTGCCAGGCACGGTATTAGTACCAGTCATGTCACCAAATCAGTCTGAGCAGGACTGGAGCCCTCACCCTTCAGAAGCTTCTAGAGTCTCCTGGGAGTGATCACACACACACACACACACACACACACACACACACCACACTAAGGGATATAAGAAAAGTGCAAAGTGAATGCCAGGGAAATGTAGAGGCAAAAAAATCACACATAATTTGAGAGAGACTTCATCCGTAAGACAGATCCATCTCTGTGACCTCTGTATAAACAGAGGACAACATTCACGACGCAGAATCACTTTTTTAATTGAAATATAATTGACATGTAACATTATGTTAGTTTCAGGTATACAACATAATGATTCGGTATTTGTGCATATTGCCAAATGATTGCTACAAAAAGTCTAGTTAACATCCATCACCGCTCAGTGACAGATGTCTTTTCCTTGTGATGAGAACCTACAAGATTTACTCTCCCAGCAACTTTTAAATATATTCTACAATATTTCAGTCAGCATGCTGTACCTTCTTCGCCCTTGTTTGTCATAACTGGCAGTTTGTACCTTTTGACTCCCTTTCACCCATTTCTTCCACCCCCACCCCTGGCAACCACCAATCTGTTCTCTGTATCTAGGAGTTCAGTTTGTTTTTTGGCTTTTGTTTTCGGATTCTACATATAAGTGAGATCATACAGTGTTTGTCTTTCTCTGTTGTACTTACTTTAGTTAGCATAATGCCCTCAAGGTCCATCCATGTGGTGGCAAATGGCAGGATTTCCTTCTTTTTTTTAGAGCCAAATAACATTCCATTATATACACCATGGCTTCTTTATCTATTCACCTAACAATGGACATTTAGGTTGTTTCTATGTCTTGGCTATTGTAAATAATACTACAATGAACGTAGGGGCTCAGATACTTGCTTGAGTCACTGTTTTGGTTTCCTTCAGATAAATACCTAGAAGTGGAATTGCTGGATCATATGCTGGTTGTGCTTTTAATATTTGGAGGAAGTTTCATGACCCATAATCATTCTTTAAAATTGAATCTCCATGTTGGGGATGCCCATTACATATTATCCTGGGGAAATGCATTCAAATTTCCCAAGTTTAAGTGAATCGCATACTTCATTTCCCAGCTGAAGTCTCCAGTCAGTTTGATGAGAATGTCACAAAGGACATGGGTCCTAACCACAGGCCACCAGGGAATGCAGTACTAATCTCTATTTCTTATTTTACTTTACAGACACAGTATTTTCTCCATTCTAGATACTGTTTTAAGCACTTTGCAGGTATTAACCGATTTAACCCTCACAAGTATCTAAGAGGTGTTATTTACCCCATTTAATAGATGGTGAAACTGTGGCACAGATCAATTATATAACTTGCCCAAGGTCATATAACTAATATAATTAAAATTCTACTAATAGGGTTCAAACTCATGCAATCTGTGATCTTGGCCACTACACGACTTATTGACTTAATTATAACAGTCCTCTCAGTTTGATCTATGATGGAGACAATTTGCCATGGGTCTCTCAAGTTTCTGCATATCTTTGCATAGTGAACAGCCTTTGGAAGATATACTGTCTCCCTCTGGAACAAAAGACACATATTTACTACCCATTATAAATAATGGAGGCTTTCTGAGCTCAGGGCAGGGCCCCATCCTATAAGGCAATCAATAGTTGACATTTGGCCTTCGTCCCATCGCCCTGTAGGAACTGGGGCTCAGGGAACAAACACCTACACTCTGGCTACCAGATGACTGTGAGTAATAAAGTCATTTGCCTCTGATCCAAGAGTCTCCTGTCTTCTGTCAGCTTCCATGAAACTGTGCTAAGCTGTTAGCTTGCAAGTAGCGTAAAATCTCAGATACTTCATAGTCTTGACCACCTGTATCTCTGTTGTAAAAACAGACATGCTTCACAGAACACTCTCTAAAAGAGGCAATGTTTGAGCCATGTCTTAAAGGAAGAGATGGACACAAAGGGCTTGCTGGCAAGAGGATGACAGGGAAAGTGAGGAAACAGGAATATCCATGATATCACAGGGTGGCTAGGCCTGGTCATTCTAAGTTTCAGCCTCTCAAGCACACTAGCTCTCCACTGGGAAATGAACTGATTTTGAGATAAGTCCCCATTCATACCTCCCAACTTCTCTTATTTAAAAAAATATTTATTTATTTATTTATTTATTTATTTATTTACTTCAGAGAGAGGGGGAGAGAGAGAGAATGAAAGAGCATGCAAGCATGAGCAGGGGGAGGGGCAGAGGGAGAAGCAGACTCCCCACTGAGCCTGACATGGGACTCAATCCCAGGACCCTGGGATCATGAGCTGAAGGCAGACGCTTAACCGACTGAGCCACCCAGGTACCCCCAACTTCTCTTTAGAAGCTGCAACATGGTTTTCTTTTTCCACTTTGTCAAATTGACTACCCATGAGCTGAGAAAACCACATGATGAAAGTTCATTCTTTCTCACACATCTGATTGCTTTGGCCCCTGGGAAGGAGGCTTCCTGAAGATAAACATCCGGGATTAGCAAGAGCTGATGAAGTCAGCCACAGCTTGGGTCCACGGGCAGAGCCCTGTTCACCAGGAGCCCTTTCTCTCCACACCGTATGTGTGCCTGCCATTGGACACATGTTTGAGTCCTGTGTTACAAGTTCTACCCCAAATATTTGCTACAGTGAAACCTCTGGGGGCTTAACTGATGATAACTCTTGATGGTAATGTCCATACATAGGATATTGTTTCCAACCTTTGTGTCTAAAAAAGAATCCTAAAGATTAAAATGGAGGACTCAGTTTACTCTGGTAATATATAAATGTCTGTTATTGGGTTGCCCCCAGAAGCAGAGCCTGAGACAAGGATTCAAATGTGAATAGTTTAGTCCTACTGAGAAAATCCTGGGAGCCAATGTAGCGTACATGCCTCAGAGATCCCCCTCCCGGGAGTGAAGGAACTGTAGTACTTGTCTACTTGTATACAGGTCCCATTAGTCTTTGGTTGGAGGTTATTGGTGGGGTGGGAGGAATCAGGATGACAGAGCAGTCAACTCCCCAGCACTGCCGCTCTTTGGGCAAAGACATTTGGACACTGACAAGCAGAGGTCAGCCAGCACTCACAGCAGTGGTGAGGCCTGAGGGATAGGAGAAGGAGGCTGCTCTAGATGGAAAGGCCGACTGCTAAGCAAGGACCCTGACTCATCCTTCCCTAGAAAAGAAGGTTATATAGAAAAGAAATCATCTTCTAGTGGAATGGCTAAAATCCCAGGCCTCAAGATGGTGCAATATTTATAAAGTTTCTGGAAGGATCCTTGCTACATAAGCTATGAAAAGAAAAGGTGTCTCTGGCTGGCTTTCTGCCCCAGAGCTGCTGCTTGTGCAGTGTGTCAAGCTGTGCAGAGGGAGGGAAGAGGTGCTGGAGAGACCTGTACCTTGTCCTGCCTGGGGCTGATTCTCCATGCTTTTAACTTGTGTCTGAAGCAGGCACTGCTACAGGAGTGATTATCCCTTGATCAGAGAAGTAGCTAGCCCCTGAAAGACTGGAGGGCAAATATGCTGTGTCACCTGTAAACAAGGTCACTCCTGGGATCTGCACATAGGAGTCATGCCTTGCTGAGATAGGAGACCAGAATGAGCAAGTAAGGGGACACAGCTTGGCCACTATGACTGGTTCCGTGCTTAAAAGGCTCTAGGTCCCCGATCTGTGGTGGTCGCCTGGGGCAGGGGCTGTTGGTGCCTAAGTTGGCATGATGTTTTTAGTGAAGTTGCCCTGAATACCACTTACTCTCTCCCATACACAACATAGAGCAAGCCTAAGCCCAAGGTGATTGGTAGGGAGCAAAGCGGAAACATGAAGACAACCTGTGGCCTTCAAAACGCAACTCTGTAAGAGAAGCGTTCCACGGAATGATCACCATCCTTGGCCTGTTGAAGGCTCTCCGCGTCCAGAAATGCAGACATTACCTTTGTGGGCACAACAACAGTCACCGCCTCCCCCCACGTGCCCAGCTTCCTTCAGCAGCTGACCCCTCACTCCGTTCTTGTCACATCTGCAGACCCTACTTATAGCACCTTCATCTCCAGCACCACACCCTGAGCAATGGATTATTAAAGATTTTTTTTCAGGGGCGCCTGGGTAGCGCAGTCGTTAAGCGTCTGCCTTCGGCTCAGGGCGTGATCCCGGCGTTCCGGGATCGAGTCCCATATCGGGCTCCTCCGCTGGGAGCCTGCTTCTTCCTCTCCCACTCCCCCTGCTGTGTTCCCCTCTCTCGCTGGCTGTCTCTCTGTCACATAAATAAATAAAATCTTTACAAAAAGAAAAAGATTTTTTTTCAAATGGAGTCACTCTTTTGACACACACACAGTTATTAACAAAGGCAATTTGATCTCATTGCTATAGAGGAAAATGCAGTATCACTGGCTACCAACGAAAACAAAGCAATTGTGAGTCCAAAAGGGTTCACTGAAGGAATCCCACAGCAGTCAATTCTGCAGTAATTAGCATACGGGAAGACTCAATAGGGTTGAAAGTTCCTTTTTCTTTAATGAGAGGAAAGTTCCTCAAATTCTAGCCAGGTCTTCTTGCCTGCCATTGGCTATGAAGCTGAGAGATGTTCTCTCTCTCCCTCTCTCTCTCCCTCTCTCTCATTCATTCTCTCTCTCTCTCTGTTAAAAAAAGAAAAAGGCAGGGTTTGCCCCTTGATTAATCTGAAGGACTGAAACAGATGCCTAGAAAAATCTGCAGCAAAAGTAGATCGGCACCCAGAGCTGGATTTGGCAATGAAGCCCTCCCAACACCCCGTGGGCACATGCAGACTGGCACTCTCCACAGGACACATAGGGGAAAGATTTCCAGTCTCCTTCTCCCAGCCAGGAGAGGAGGAGAGGGCCATCAAAGGAAAGCAATATGGAAGAGCATATGCTCTGGAAGGGACAGAGTGAGGGAGACAAGATGTCCGAAAGGAAAGACACAGCACTCGCCACTGCCCCCTCTGAGTCAGAAGCTGCAATGAGTGCCATCCACGAGCAGGAACTTTCCTCTCATTAAAGAAAAAGGAACTTTCAACCCTATTGAGTCTTCCCATATGCTAATTACTGCAGGATTGACTGCTGTGGGATTCTTTCAATGAAGCCATTTGGACTCACAACTTAACCTGCAAAAAAGATTCACTCTTAATTAAAAGCCAAGCTGACCTTTTAGAAGGCTTATTTCTGGAAGAAAGGAACAGACTAAAAAGATTATTAAGTCCTAAAAAGTTCCATAACCACAAATCGAGTAGGCACACGTGCTTGAACACCTGATGGTGTCTATAAGGATGTCGTACAAACCCACGTCCCATCTTCCTGATCCTGAAATGGGAGATGAACAGAGGAGAGATGGCTCTTCAAAGGACAACCCGTGGGCACCCTGCTGACTCCAGAAATGGGACTAGCCCTTGGGGAAAGGGAGCAGTTGAGGGGTTTTGCCCCAATAACCCACAGGAAGAATGTGTAATAAGAGATGTTGATGCCAGGTGGGAATGTGGCTGACAGAGGACCACGGTGCAATCCCGAAGATGGAGGGGTACCAGTAACTCTTGGGGATCTATTTCCACAAAGACGGGTTTCTACTTCGTATATTTATGAGAAAGTGTAGAACTCCCAAAAAGAAAAGATGACTTAAACTTAGGAAAATCTGAGCCTCATCTTCACCTTCAAGATAAGACTGGAAAAAAAAGTGGGAGATAAGCAAAAGTAGAAACAAGTATTTCTTGGAGATAGCAAGTGGAATTCAGGGTTTCATGTTCAGGGTATCTGACCAGGGATCAAAAGGATTTGATTCTGTGTCCTGCCCCTTAAGGGTGGTTGCCACAGCGTCAATTAACTTTTGTGGATTCAAGTCTTTGCCTGCGAGGACAGCGATGATGCCCTCCCTCTGTAGACTGACTTAGTAGTTATTTTCATATGTCTTACATTCAATGCTTGCATAACTCAGCTGGAACAGATACTAGACAGAGCATGTATCATTGTCTTCATTTTACTAATAAGCCCCCACTAAGACTTGACTCCATCTGGTCAAGCTCTGTTACTTGCTGGCTGTGTGAACCTTGAACAGTTTACTCAGCCTCTTCTGTGCCTCAGTTTCTCCTCTGTTGAAGAGGAATAAAATAGATATGCTTGAGCCCCGCAGGGAGCCCCACAGCGGACTCCGAGCTCAGCGGGGAGTCTGCTTCTTTCCCTTTCCCCCCACTCAAAGTCATGCTCACTCTCTCTCTCAAATAAATAAATCTTTTTTTTTAAAAAGATAGTGTTTATTTCATAGGGTTGGTGTAAGGATTAAATGAAATAACATAAGTAAAGTGCTTAGAAAAGTCCTGGGAGTTAATAAGTTCTCAGTAAATGTTATCTCTTCTTGCCTAAGGTGTCAGACCTGGGATTCTAATCCAGGCCTTCTGGCACCAGGAGAGCTCATTGATTAAGAGCATGGCTTTAACATCTAACAGAGTGGGGTGCAAACCCCATTTCTATAACCTAGCTGTAAGACTCAGTGTCTTCATCTGGAAAATGGGTGCGTGGTAAAAGGATCCACTACATGCAGTTGCTGGGAAGATTACTTGTGCCCAGTAACCGGTAGTTGCTATCCTCACCTTTGTGATTGTTTTCTGCCTCCTACTCACTCACAGAGACACTGGCAAAGCTACCTGGGTTAGTGAGTGTTGGATGATCTTGGGACGCTATAAAACTCTGAGCTAATAGGGTACAGTTAGCCTTCAGTAAAACAATTTTTACATAGGTCACTTA
>NW_024426008.1:5604307-5628973 GCF_017311325.1 Ursus maritimus
CTGAAGATGGAAGATTAAACACTCATCCATTTTGCTCCCTCCCGAAATCCCATTAAAATGACACTCAAGGGGGGCGCCTGGGTGGCACAGCGATTAAACGTCTGCCTTTGGCTGAGGGCGTGATCCTGGCATTATGGGATCGAGCCCCACATCAGGCTCTTCCGCTATGAGCCTGCTTCTTCCTCTCTCCACGCCCCTGCTTGTGTTCCCTCTCTCGCTGGCTGTCTCTATCTCTGTCGAATAAATAAATAAAATCTTTTTTTAAAAAATGACACTCAAGGGATTTTTTTAATTTTATGAACCCACAAGGACAAAGAAAAAGAAGAAGAAACATCAGTAACAGAATTTTGGAAGGTAAAAACCCGAGGGATGAGCAATGGTGGGTACAGAAAATAAAAAATCCTAATCCTAATTAACATGAAGAACACCAAGATGCAATCAAATGGTTTGGTAACTGACAGCACCAGGTATTTCTAGAATCAGGTATGAAAGTGAGGCTAGGGGCGCCTGGGTGGCGCAGTTGTTAAGCGTCTGCTTTCGGCTCAGGGCGTGATCCCGGCGTTCTGGGATGGAGCCCCACATCGGGCTCCTCCGCTGGGAGCCTGCTTCTTCCTCTCCCACTCCCCCTGCTTGTGTTCCCTCTCTTGCTGGCTGTCTCTCTCTCTCTGTCAAATAAATAAATAAAATCTTAAAAAAATAAAATAAAATAAAAACAAGATGTCGAAGAAGTCAGACCCTGAGTTGCCATCCCCTGCTCAGCCCGGCCAGGTGACCCTTCTCTCCCACACTAGCAGAAGACTGAAAGTTTTCTTTTCTGGAAACGAACATCAGATATAACTGAAGATGGAAGTATTGTCCTGAAAACAGGGGAATTAAATGAACACGTACATGCCAGTGCCTCTCAGGGCACTTCTAGAGCCATACCACTAACTACAAGATTAAATTTAAATTTCAGTCCCTCAGGTGCACTGGCTACATACAAAGTGCTCAATAGATCCAGCCCACTTTGACCTTTGAAAAAAGTTCTATTGGCCAGCTCTGGTCTAGTGCAAAGATGCAGTGATTTTCTGAAAGATCTGACCAGCCCAAGAGCAAAGACCCCAAGATAACTGACAGTGGGGCTTCTCCAATGAAATGGCCAAAAGCCACCAGCCTCCTAATATCTTATTTGACCCTCCCTCCTTGAAATGACACCGAAGATCGAAGATCGACAGCTAGATGAAGAAAGCCTCTATCATGAAAGATAAGAGACCAAAACAAATGAACAGAAAAAACTAATTTAGAGAAACAGAAACAAAGGTGGAAGAAGAAAACTTCAACAGAATCAGCATTAATATCGTCAGAGTTAAGAGATGTGGCCTCTATAAAATAGGAGTGGATTATCATAACAAAAAAATATTCAGGGAAATTTTTAAAAGAGATCTTAGGAATGTTCAAATGATAGCAAAAAAGAAATATTCAATATAAAGACTGAAAGATAATTGAGAAACATCCCAGGAAGTGTCTAAAAAGATAATGAGATAGAAAAGAGGAAAAGAAAGATGAGAACGTTGTCCTGGTCCTTGTACTTCCTTTACCTTTTCAGTAATGAAACGCAGGAGCCTGAGGTTCCAGGCTAGCTCCCCAGCCATACAGAGAAGCCGCACAGCGGCCCCTGACAGCTGGATGCCTGCTTCTGTGTGTGTTAAATTCATGCTCCCTCTTCCTTCTTTTGTGCTCCCCATCTCTGCCTTAGCCTTATCCCCACACCTTGCTTCTTTGCTTAGAAGCCAAGGCCAATGTTAGAATATCTTATCTTCCTGGAAGTCAAAATAAGAAACTGATTTTCAGAAAACATGGGGGTCAAAGGGGAGTTTAGAGGAGACTGCACTGTGATTAACACAATCTCCTCCTTTCTCCGGTGATATAAGCCCAGCTTTTCTTTCTTCCCACCAGACTTTTGCCCTGGGGTGTGTCTTCACCATGACCTTGCCCTTCACCTCCCCATGCTGCCTGGTACTCACTCTCCATAGCACAGTTATCACAGTATAGCTATCAATCCTGCAAACTCCTTAATACAGAGGAAAATGGCTGGGAAACATGACTATCAAAGATTAGGAGACAAAGAAAAAAAAATGAAAGGAAACAAAGATTTTAAAAGAAATAAGGGGGCACCTGGATGGCTCAGTCACTTGAGAGTCCAACTCTTGGTTTCAGCTCAGATCGTGATCTCAGGGTCGTGAGATCAAGCCCCAAGTCAGCTTGTCCCTCTCCCTCTGCCTCTCCCCTCCCACCACACCCCTTCGCACATGCACTCACTCTCTAATAAAATAAATTTTAAAAATCTTTTTAAAAAATTTTTAAAAGAAGGAAGGAAAGGAAAAAGATTATCTTAATAGTCATTTTTAAAAAACTTCTCATTGTACAAAATGGAAAGCATACACAAAATAATAGTTTAATGAATATTCATGTTTGAGTTATACAGATTCAACAATATCAAGTCATAGTTAACATCAGTTTTGATATCGTAATAATATATGGATTGTTCATCATGGGCTAAGTATGTTCTATGTATTATATACAGGTGTATGATAAATTCAAAATGGTTACAAATTCTCTGCCACCAACCCCATCAAGAGGTGGAGTCTAAGTCACATCCCACACCTACTCTGGCCTGGCCCTGTGACATGACTTGCCCAACAGAATGCAGCAGCAGGGGCGCCTGGGTGGCACAGTGGTTAAGCGTCTGCCTTCGGCTCAGGGCGTGATTCCGGCGATACGGGATCGAGCCCCACATCAGGCTCCTCCACTGGGAGCCTGCTTCTTCCTCTCCCATTCCCCCTGCTTGTGTTCCCTCTCTCGCTGGCTGTCTCTCTCTCTCTCTCTCTCTCTGTTAAATAAATAAATAAAATCTTAAAAAAAAAAATTAAAAAAAAAATGCAGCAGCAAAGATACTATATAGTTTCAGAGACCAGGCCTGAGAAGCTATTGTGGTCCATTTAATGTGTCCAAAGGGCTCTGCTTTCTTTTTTTTTTTTTTTTTTTTTTAAGATTTTATTTATATGTACAACTTTCTCATTAGATATACAATTGACATTGTCTATGCAGGTCTATATATGTAACATCATCTATAGAGAACAGCTACAAAGGCAAACAATTCAAAACTCAGGAATTTGTTATATAGGGGTCCCTGGCTGGCTCAGTTCATGGAACATACAATTCTTGATCTTGGGGTTGTAGGTTCGAGCCCCACTCTGGATGCAGAGATTACTTAAAAATAAAATCTTAAATAAATAAATTTTTTTAAAAAAGAAACTTGTATCTAGAATATGCAAAAAAAAAAAAATCCGCAATTCACTAAAATGACAAATAACCCAATTGAAAAGTGGGCAAAAGATTTAAATAGACATTTTTCCAAAGAAGATATCTTCACAGCCAAAGTCACATAAGAAGATGCTCACCATCACTGTCTACCAAGGAAACTGAAATCAAAATCACAACGGGGCGCCTGGGGGCCTCAGCCGATTAAGCATCTGTCTTCAACTCAGATCATAAGATCAGGGTCCTGGGATGGAGCCCCAAGTCGGGCTCCTCATTCAGCAGGGAGTCTGCTTCTCCCTCTCCCCACTCATGCTATCTCTCTCGTTCTCTCATTCTCAGATAAATAAATAATTAATTTTAAAAAACACACACACAGTGAGGTCCACTTCACACGCACTGGGATGACTCTACTGGAAAAGACAGACAATGACAACGTTTGGCAAGGACGTGGAGAAGCTGGGAGTCTCCTGCTGCCGGCAGGAATGGACAGCGGCACAGCTGCTTTAGAAAACAGTCTGGCAGGTCTTCAAAAGGTTAAACCTTTTTTAAAGAGTTGCCATGTGACTCAGTAATTTCACTCCTAGGTATATATTTAAAAGAAATGAAAACCTATGTCCACAGAGAACTGGTAGATGAATATTTATGGCAGCATGAATAATAACAGCCAAAAACTGAAAATGACCTAAATGTCTATCCACTGATGGATGGGCAAATAAAATGTGTGTCCGTATCATGGAATACTGTTCAATAATAAAAACAAATGAAATACTGATTCATACTACAACATGGATAAGCCTTGAAAACATGCTGAATGAAAGAAGCCAGTCATAGAAGAACACATATTATGAGTCTATTTATATGACATGCCCTGAATAGACAAGACTTTTTAAGAAAGTTTATAGAGACAGAAAGTAGATTAGTAGTGTCCTAGGAATGGGGCGAGGCGGGGGGGCAAGAGAGAGGGTTGGGGGAAAATGACAGAATTGCTGAAGAGTATGAAGTTTCTTTTTTGAGTCATAAAAATGTTCTAAAATTAGTTGTGGCGATAGTTGTTCAACTCTGTGAATATACTAAAAACCACTGAATTGCACACTTTAAATGGATGAATTGTAGGTTATGTGAATTATCTCTCAATAAAACTGTTGCAAAAAAGAAGAGAAGAAGGAGGAGGAGGAAAAGAAAAAGAAAAAGAAAAAGAAAAAGAAAAAGAAAAAGAAAAAGAAAAAGAAAAAGAAAAAGAAAAAAGGAAAAGAAAATCAAACCCGAGGTCTGCTCTGCATTCCAGCAGTGGAATCCAGATAGACCACAAATTTCCCTGTTTCATAATATGGGGGATGGGGATGGGCCAGGGTCACAGTGAGGAGAGACTGCACAGGGCACCCACAGTGCATCTCAGGCTGGCTGGTTTGTGCCATCCCATGTGCAGACACCAGGCAGTGCCTGCTTGTCCTGGGCTTTCAAAAAACAAACAAACAAACAACAACAAAAACGATAAAATTATGTAGCTGCAAATAAGTGTTACTTTTTGTGAAAAAGGAAGGATGACTCCAAAGGCAGAGCTGCGAACCCAGAAGGTGGAGCCTTAAGCCACAAAGGATTAATTCCAAGCTTTGAAACCTAACAGAGTTTGCCCAGTTGCATTACAGAATTGTTTGAGATTAGTGACTCCGTTTTCCCTTCCATTTTGTTCCCTTTGTGAACAGGCATCTCCATAGCTATTATCCAGTTCCCATCCCACCATTGTATTTGGGGAGCAGAGAACTTGCTTTCTAGTTTTATGGGTCCCCAAATAGAGAGGAATTTTGCTCCGAGGTGGTTCATACTCAGAGTCTTACCCATATCTGACTTAGATTATTTAGATGATGGGATTGGGGGCTTTTGAGCTGATAAAATGTAGGTGAGATTTTGTACTTTAAGTTGATGCTGTAACAGTTTGGAACTATGGGGGGAAATTAGGATGGGGTAAATGCATGTGGGATGGACATGAATCATTGAGAGCCAGAAGGTAGACTATGGTAGGTAGACTAATGTCCTCCCCCACTCCCAAAGATGTCCATGCCCAAATTCCTGGAACTTGTGAATAATTACCTTACATGGCAAAGGAACTTTGCAGATGTAACTGATTTAAGGATTTGAGATGGAAAGATTGTACTGGGTTATTCAGATGGGCCCAACATAATTGTGTGAGCTCTTCTAAGATGGAGGGAGGAAAGTCAGAGAAGGAAAAGAACGAGAGATTTAAAGATGCCACCCTGATGGCTTTAGGGGTAGAAGAAAGGGCCTCAAGCCAAGGAATGTAGGCAGCCTCCAAAATCTGGAAAAATTAAAGAAACAGATTCTCCTCTAGCGCCTCCAGAAGGAATACCTGCCAACACCTTGATTTTAGACCTGTCAAACCCGTTTCAGACTTCAGACCTCCGGAACTGTAAGGTCATAAATTTGTGTGGTTTTAAGCCACTAAGTTTATGGTAATTTGTCACAGCAGCAATAGGAGACTAATACAGAAGCCTTGCACCTTCTGCTTTCATGCTTTTTGAAACTGGCCATCAAGTAAAATAGTCCAACCACCCTGATGGACAGAGGGGTCCCAAGAAGAGAGAGAAGGCCTGGAGGCTGAGAGACAACGAAGGGAGAGGAAAGAGAATCAGCCAGCCCCCAGCCTTCACAGCTACACAATTGAGCCAACTTGGATCCTCTGGTCCCAACTGAATCATTACCTCCATACCACATGGAGCAGAGGCTAGTTGTGTCTATGCCCAAATCTCACAACCATCAGTAAAAACTAGTTGATATTGTTTCAACACACCAAGTTTGGAGGTGGTTATTATGTAGCAATACATAACTGAAACAATGTGTCCTTTAATGCTCATTGCTATCCTATAGGGTAGGGACCAATATCATTCCCTCTCCCACACATAAATACACCGAGGCTTAGACAGGTTAAACTAGTAACTTGTCCAAAGTCACAGTTAGTGAAGCCAGGATTTGATCCTAAGCAATATGACAGCAGAACCCACGCTCTTAACTTGCTCTCAGTGTCTATCACCTTTAGGTTTTTTTTTAATCAATTAATTAACATATAGTGTTCTATTAGTTTCAGAGGTCAAGTTTAGTGATTCATCAGTTGCATATGACACCCAGTGCTCATTACATCAAGTGCCCTTCTTAATGCTCCTCACAGTTATCCCATCCCTCCACCCACCTCCCCTCCAGCAACCCTGTTTGTTTCCTAGAGTTAAGAATCTCTTATGGTTTGTCTGCCTCTCTGATTTCATCTTATTTTATTTTTCCCTCCTTTTCCCTATGTTTATCTGTTTTGTTTCTTAAATTCCACACATGAGTGAAATCATACAGTATTTGTCTTTCTCTGATTGGCTTATTTCACTTAGCATAACACCCTCTAGTTCCAACCATGTCGTTGCAAATGGTAAGATTTTGGGGTTTTGATGGCTAAGTAATATTCCAGTGTGTGTGTGTGTGTGTGTGTGTGTGTGTGTGTGTGTGTGTGTACATATATATGCCACATCTTCTTTATCCATTCATCTGTCAATGGACACCTGGACTCTTTCCAGATTTTGGCTATTATAGACATTGCTGTTGTAAGCATCAGAAATTCACCTTGAGTTACCTTAGTTGATATTTAGTAGGAAGGTTTTTGTAATAGCAGGAAAGTCAGAGGAGTAAGACCCTGAAACCAAGCCTTAACTGCTACTAGTACTTGCGTGTGTGTGTGTGTGTGTGTGTGTGAGAGAGAGAGAGAGAGAGAGAGAGAGAGATGTTTTGCTCCTGAAATGTAGGTTTCTTTCTGCCAGATGGACTTTAAATGTGTCAGGTAGGTGAAAAGTGGCTGAATCATGGCAAGAAACATACCTATAGTAGGTCTCAGACTCACATCTTCCAATTTTGCCATCAAAGAAAACCTGACTCTGGCCCAATTAAAAAGGTTTGGGGAAGGATTCTAATTGGTCTGTGAGAGGGCGGGTGCTCACCCTTGAACCAATAAACAGCTCAAGAGGGTGAGATCTTTAAAAAGGTGCCAGCCTCAATATAATGCTCATGGTTTAAATTTTAAAAGGGAGAACTTTTCACAGGAAGGTGGATAACAGGTGGATAACCCACTACAAACAGAGAGGGTTGGGTTTGGAGAATCAAAAACCATGTCAATGGGATGCCTGAGTGAAGCAGTCGGTTGAGCATCTGACTCTTGGTTTCAGCTCAGGTTGTGATCTCAGGGTCATGGGATCAAGCCCCGTGATGGGCTCCATGCTCAGCTTGGAGTCTGCTTAAGACTATCTCTCCCTCTCCCTGGCCCTCCCACCTCTCTCTCTAATAAATAAATACTTCTCTTTAGATTTTTATTTATTTATTTGAGAGAGAGAGAGACCAGAAGCAAGGGGAGGGAGAGGTAGAGGGAGAAGCAGAATCCCCACTGAGCAGGGAGCCCAATGCAGGGCTTGATCCCAGGACCCTGGGATCATGACCTGAGCTGAAGGCAGACGCTTAACCGACTGAGCCACCCAGGTGCCCCTAAATAAATAAATCTTTTTTTTATCACGATATGTTAGTCACCACACAGTACATCATTAGCTTTTGATTAGTGTTCCATGATTCCTTGTTCGCATATAATACCCAGTGCTCCATGCAATACATGCCCTCCTTAATACCCTTCTTAAAAAAACATCTCAATGAAAGACATTGGGAATAGGGAGGGAAAGAGAAGTCGAAATTCAAAACTATCCTCTTTAAGTAGGCTATCTGGTCCAAAGAAAACCATATTCTATATGAGCTCCGTGGAGAACACTTGGATAAAATGTTTTGAGAAATTCTCCCTCCTGAATGTATTTATAGAAGCCTTCCCAGTAATGTGAAATCAGTTAGCCAGAACTAAGCTAATACACCAAACTTGACCTCAACCATGAATGGAACATGAAATCCCCCTTGGCAGCCAGAAGGCTCCTGGGAGAAAATGGCCCAGTGCAAGAGCAGATGGGGAAAATGGCTGATCGGCCACTTAAAACCCAGAATTTCCAAGCCAGAAGGCATCCCAGAGCTCATCTGATCTAACTTAGAGGTTTTTACCAACTGCTGATTTGTGCATACACTGCATCGGTGTGAATATATAGAAACCTTGAATTGCTTCCTCAACGAGAAAGTCTGAAAAGACACATTCTCTACAACCAGCATCTTTCCTCCTGGCCCCGGTATGAACTAAGTTACTAAAAGGAGAGCCCTCTTCTCTCTATATTATCTGTGAAACCCAAAGATAGAATTTTAGCTGCTGACTTGTGCAAATAATAGATACCAAGGGGCTACACTTGGGATCACACTGCTCATTCAAATACATGTTAATAGCTATTAATAAAAATCCACATATGTTACTTATCTATTTATTTAGAGAGACCAGCGGCTCCAGTAAATTAAAACTCTCATTCCTCTCACACACAATCCTTAATTAATCTAATGATCAAATTCTTGAGCAAGCCTTTAATTAAATACAGATTTCCAGAAGTTTAAACAGATTCTGTTAAAAAGTTCACTCCTGTGAGCTGTTGATGTACACCAGGAAGACGAACCATGAAAGAAGCTGTCTTCTTTCAGGAGGAAAGGTATATTTTTATCAGAGGGTATGAAGGATGAGAACAGTTTCCAAGGTCTTTGCAGTGCTCTGAACTGTGGTGCGCATCTCCCAAGCGACGCTGTCTCATGTTGATGGGAGCTTGGTGATTCTTTGCCTCTGGTACTTCTGTTTCATGAGTCCTTCCTCTCTGTTCATGTTCAATCACTGTTCTCTTTTATCAGGAAGATGTTCTCTGTCCATCTTCATCATTGCAAAATAAAAATTTGCTCTTGAAATCTAAGTGCTCTCCTTAATATTTCATTAGCATTTCTTCTATGGCTTCGCAGAATGATTCAACCATCTTTAACCTGCCCAAAACTTTGATGCCTTTGATTAGTTAGATAAAAGAATGGCCTCAAATACATAAAACTCCTTAAGGAATAAATCTCCAAAAACCCATATAATTTTTACAAACACTTTAAAATATGTGATATCGGCTTAAGGATTTCTAATCTGAATTTTAAACTAGTAAGTAAATGCTCAGCAATGCTTACTGTTATTTTGAATAGTCACTACCTATCTGTCACTTGTAATTCATCAATTAACAGAGGTGTTTCCAAGGGATCATTGGATACTTGTATATGCATTGGTTGGAGCGATCATGTGAAATGGAAGTCCTAACCAGCTAAACTTTGGGAACTTCTTTGTATATATAGGTACATTGGGACAGAGGTGGGAAGTCCGGCCATGACAGTGAAAGAGGAGTGGGAAAAAGAGGGATGAGAGATGGATGGTATTGCAAGAGAGAGACTAAAGAGGTAAGTGGATGAGAGACAGTTGGTCCGTAGGCAGAAAGGAGCAGGTGTGGGCGGTGGAACACAGGAAGGTGCTGGGTAATGTATTACTTCATGAACTGCCAAATCAAACGCTTCCAGAGTCACGCTTGTAGAAGAGTCAGATGGAACAAACATACGTGGGGAAACTACAAGGTGAACTAGAGCAGGCAGTTGCCCCATCCAAAGGCATTCAGGTTGAATTTTTTTTTTAATCAATGTAATGCCAAACGAAACAGATTTGTGAACCAAATGCAGTCTATGGACAGTCAGTGTGCGACTTCTGCATTCAACAATAACAATGCCAATAACATGTGAGCTGTAGTGGCAGAGTGTAGACTAAGGAGCCAGACTGGATTCAAATCCCACTCCTAGCTATGTGACCTTGGGCAAGTAACTTCACCTCCCAAAACCTCAGTTCTCTCATCTCTACAATCAGGGTATTGATTCTGTTTGCTTCACAGATTGAGTGTCCATATGTCTAGATTGGCCTGGGATGGTCCCAGCCCATAGGGTACTTTTCATGATGATTAAAATATAATTATAAACAGTGTCCATTTCATTTTCAAGATTGCCCTATTACAGGGTTATGATAGGGTTATAACGTACTGATTATAGTACCTAAATAGGAGATGCTCCAACAAAAAGAAAAAATGACTAGGACCCTGAGATCCCAGGACCCTGAGATCATGACCTGAGCCAAAGGCAGACACTTAACCAACTGAACCACCCAGACACACACACCCCTGCCCACGCCAAATGACTGGCTTTAAGTAAGGCTACCTGTGCACAGAATTCGGAAGTGAGAAAGGTTTGTTTCAGAGTTGGTCCATCCCCACCCTCATCGCAGTGCCCGAAGCTCACCCAGACCCCTTCACACTAGCTTCTCACATATACTCAGACCTTTACAGTTCCCTCGAAACTCAGCTCTCCCTTGGTCCACACCTTCAGGACTCCCCTTCAGAGCTCAGCAAGCTGGTCGCACTGACTGACTGGTGTTGGTGTCGTGGGGTCCCCAGAAAACTTATGTACTACCCTTCCTAAGAAGATAAAAGTGGATTAATATGGGGGTGTTCAGGATGATGGAAAAATTTGGGGGCAGCTTTCTGTATTCCTTCAAATAACGTCACACCAGCAGCTGCTTATAAACAGGCCTACCCTGCTCTCTTCAATGTATTATATATCTACATGTACATATATGGATATCTCTCTCCAAATCTGAATTTATTCCAAACATTAAATCAAAGAGCTCAGTGCCCTCCAGTCAAATACAATTTTAAAACATAAATCATGGCATTTCTTCAAGCTACCATCATTTATCATGAAAATTAACAGAAGACTGAGAATGTTAATTAAAATATAAACTACAACCCCTCAAGTTTATTTCTTTTCTTTTTTTTTTTTTGAGAGAAAGAGATTGTGCACACATGCATGAGTGAGCCTGAAGGGGGAGGTGCAGAGAGAGAGAATCTTTTTTTTTTTTTTTAAGATTTTATTTATTTATTTGACAGAGATAGAGACAGCCAGCGAGAGAGGGAACACAAGCAGGGGGAGTGGGAGAGGAAGAAGCAGGTTCACAGCGGAGGAGCCCGATGTGGGGCTCGATCCCAGGACCCCGGGATCATGCCCTGAGCCGAAGGCAGACGCTTAACCACTGTGCCACCCAGGTGCCCCAGAGGGAGAGAATCTTAAACATGCTCCATGCCCAGCCTGGAGCCCAATGTAGGGCTCAATCTCACAACCCTGAGATCATGACCTGAACCGAAATCAAGAGTCAGATGCTTAACTGACTGAGCCACCCAGGCGCCCCTCCTTAAGTTTATTTCTTAAAGTGTTCCAGTGATCTATTGCTGCATAACAAACCACCCCCCAAAACTTAGTGGAGTAAAACAACCATGTATTATTACTCTCATGGTTCTGGGTAGTGTGGTCCTCACTTGAGGTCCCTCATTTGGTTGCTGTCAAACCACAGCTGGGACTCGTGTCATTTGAAGGTGTCTTTGCTCATGTGTCCAGTGCCCAGGCTGGAAAAGCCAGGTGTGATTGAACAGCTATGTTCAAGCAGCCTCTCCACGTGGCTGGACTCCACAAGGCTTCCTTACGCCATGGCGTTCTTAAGACAGTCAGAAGGCTTACCTGGTGGCTGGGTTCCCAAGAGTGTATTCAGAGTCTCAACAGGAGCTTTGCAAGGCTTAGGATTTGGAAGTGAAACAGTGTCATTTCCACCATATTCTATTGGTCAAGAGCAAGCCACAGGCAAGCCTAGATTCAATAAGGCGGAGGAATAGGCTCCACCTCTGAATGGGGAATGTCTTTTACAGGCAGGGAGAGAAAGAACTGACGGGCACCATCTTAAAGATAAGCCACCATACCATCCACCCAGCTCTTTAAACAATGTTAAGACTGAAATGGAGGACTGAGAAAGTTCTGACTAGAATGTCCTAAATAGACAGCCATAATTTTTAAAATTATTATTATATAAATTATATCTGTTCACTTTAAAAATTAGCAAATAGAAATGAGTAAATTTGAAAATTAATTAATTATTCCTGTCACCCAGAGAAAATCACTCCTAGTTGGGTTATGGGCAAAATTAATATTTACCTCATTAGGAGTGCATTCAGACATAATATTCAGGTCTCCACACCCCACCCCCCAACTTTGAATATTAACTTAGTCCAGGAAATAACTCAGTGTTACTCAACTTTGCTGGATGGGCAAAGAGCCAGCCCCCAGATGTCAGGACAAATATAGGGGCTTAGCGATTGAATGGGCTAGAGGTGACGAATGATTTGAGCAGATGCCTGTTTGAAGTTGTGAGAGGGAACATCTGCTGTCCTATTTGCGAAGGTATTCGATAATCAAGAAGACGGTGTGAATGCACAAATGGAGTGACCTGTATTGAAATTCAGAGCATGAACACTGATTCCAGTGTTTTGTAGCTAATTAGCTGGAGAGTGTTACATTGTGTCTCTAATTTGACAGAATGAAAGCAGAATGTTCCTCTCCATCAGGGCTCACTCCCGGTTTTTTCAAGCCGCATGTGAGCTCCTTCCCATCCCTCTGACAACATAATGAGCAAGAAACAACCACAGTAACCAAGCCTCCATTTCATACATTACAGAGTCCAAATTTCCAGCCTTCACCAGTTTTAAATGACACAATAAAGCCACATTTCTTTATGATGCAACAACTATGGCGCCTCAGTTCCTGTCCACTTGGCCTTAGGAAGCCCAGTCCTTCCACCAGTTTCCTCGTCACCAGCATTTCTGGGACTCCCACGGAACTGATCCATGCACCATGATGCTGTTTCCACGGCTGAGTGATGTCTCGATCACTCATGAGGGTCTGGCTGCTGCTGGTGGCTCGCCTGTGGTCCCTGGACCTGCTTTTCAGCTGCTTCTGTTTCCTGCTGTCCCATTCTGCCCCAGGAATGGGCCCTTTTTCTGAATTTCTCTCAGTGAATGCAGAAACCAAGCCATCATGTCTAAAAAGGGTTTTATGGGGGCTTGGAGTTAGCAGACTGGGAACATAACAATAAAGAAAGCCAAGCTGGACAGCAGATGTAATTCTCCATAGTTCACTGATAGGCTCCCTTGGGGTCTCCTGTTGGCCTGATCCTTCTCATGCATCGAGCAGACATACTCGGTCACCTTCCCCATGAGACATGTCCTCAATTACCTCTCCTATTTAGAGTCAAGGGCATCAATAGCCACAAGAACACAAGAGAAAAGAATTCCCCCTCCTCACCTTACCCCAGACTGAGTCTTGTGTCCCTTTCTGCTCTAGATCCTGCTTTCTTACAAGGCTGGTTGACAATGGCCATGTCCAGTCCCACAAAAAGAAAATCTTGCTCTACATTCTTCTCCCTCTAGCCTTCAACAAGACAATGCATTTCCAGAAGAATCTGGTGCATTTTCTATAATACGGTTGTGAGATCCAGGTCTGATATGACCAAGCCTAGTGCAGTTCCTCTTCGCAGGCTCCCCTCCAGTTTGGGACCATCTTCGAGCCCTGACTCTCATAAGTAGTGACCTTAAAATTCACATACACACCTCCCAGAAACAAGCAACAAGGACAGAGACATCGAAATTCTTACAAATACAAGCAACACGTCCCGACACCACTCAAAACAGCAACCAAATCTACAGAACAGCACCTTACATAATACTCACTCCATTACCATCACCCTCCAGGGTGTTCTGCTGCAGGGGTTCCAACCTTCAAGCAAATTCCCAGCATTCACGTCTTCCACAAGGACAAAGGGGTTCTTGCTTCCTGACTAAGACCCCTTGTGGTGGTTTTCCCAAACTGAAGGGACAGACTGCTTGAAAGCCACATTTAAGCCCTCATCCCTTGGAGAAGGAGAACCTCACTCTGAAAGCTTCAAATGGTGGAGTCTTTGTGTCCTGCTCACCCGCACCCCATGGAGGAAGACGAATGATATTTCTCATTTACATTTTAAAATATAAACAAATATGTTCTAACCGGACACTATGTTGACTCTCAGAGGCTGATCCCAGAGCAGAGGAAAGTTCCCATAAACACAACTGGGAAGCACATTTTTGAAAGCTGTTTTTAGACCATCCAGCTAAGAAAGGTACCTTAACGACCAGCCATCTCCTCAGTAAAGGGAAGCTGTAGATTTTTTACTGATTCAACCCCAAAATTCCCTCACTGACATTTGCACCTCGTTGGACTCTTCTCTCTTTTCTCTCCTCTCTCTTCCTTCTTTGCTCCCACTTCCTCTTCTTTGTTTACAAATGGTTCTATTTACTAACCAGGCAAACATAAACTAGGCGGCTGGTTTGGACCTCAAGCTTCCCAAGGAAACCGTGGGGCCGCCATACCTGAAGCTAGCAGCAGGTGGGCATCTTAGAGATGCTTAGATTGGATCACTTGCCAACACCTTGGCACTATATAATACCTCAGCACAGGTTTAAACTCAGGGGGTGAAGATTGGGAACTCCAATAAAGATCAACATCAAATTTTCCAGCAACCCAGAAGAAAAATTTAAGACAATTTTTACAAATTTAAAAATAAAATTTTCCTCACACACTAAATGCATAAAGCATGCAGGGTTACTTTTACGTCTCCTTTGTGCTCTCCAAGAGCATTCTCCAGTCAAACACACCCACCAGCCCTGATGAATACATAACTGGGACCTGCATTAACAACCGATACCACTTTTGAAGCTCTCCTCACTTATTTTGTGCATTCTGCCTGAGAGCTTGCTCTTTTTAGCTGTTTTTCCTCATTGTTACAAATTAGGAGCAGTTACAGATAAAGAATGTGCATTAGCTTTTTTTTTTAAATAAGTCTATTTTTTAGAGCAATTTTGGGTTCACAGCAAAATTGAGTGGAAAGTACAGAGAATTACCATATGTCCTCTTCCTTCACACATGCGTAGCCTCTCCCACTACGTGCATCCTGCACTGCAGTGGGACCTTTGTTACGATCTGTAAGCCTGCCTTGATTCATCATCCTCTCTCAAAGTCCATAGTACACATCAGGGTTCACTCTTAGTGTTGTACATTCTGTGGGTCTGGACAAATATATACAGACATACATATATCCATCATTATAGTATCATACAGAATACTTTCACTCCCTATAAATCCTCTCTGTTCTGTATATTCATTCTTCCCTTCCCCATGAACCCGACACGCACTCTTTTCACCATCTCCATAGTTTTGCCTTTTCCAGAATGTCAGAGACTTGCAGTGACACCGTATGTAACTTTCTCACATTGATTTTTCACATAGCAACATGCATTTAAGGCTTCTCCGTGTCTTTTCCTGACTTGATCGCTCCTTTCTTTTCAGTGCTGAATAATATCCCGTTGCCTAGCTGTAATACACCTGGCTTATTTATCCATTTGCCTACTATGGTATACTGATTGCTTCCAAGTTTTGACAATTTCTCCTTCACCTTGGAAGGAGAATTTCACCGCGTACAGACCTCTAGGTTGATGTTTTAAAGTGAAGGGTGTTAAATAAACCTTTGGTAATGTAGTGGTAGCCATCAAGGGAGGGAATGGTCTCCACAGCCCTGAGATTTAGTCTCAGTTTTTTCATGAGCCTGTGCCCCCTGGGCTATGAACTTCACAAGTGCCTCTCAATTTTTTCTTTTTTTTTTTTTTTCTTTTCACCCCCCTAGAGGGTACAGGAGGTCTCAAGAGGACTGGAGTTGGGTGTTTCCTTTCTCTCAATCAAAGCGTAGAGGAGGATGGAACTGGATCTCTCTCTTCCCTGTATGGGAGGCCAGAACATGCTGGAGTTTGGTGTTTTCCTTCTTCCAGGCTGGTTAGGCTCTCATAAAATTCCACCAACTCCAGTTGGTGAGGCTTGCATGAATAATTTCACTTGAGGGCAGGCTTTGGTAAGTAGAACAGAATGCTCTGGAGTATTTTTAAATGGCTACTTTTCCCCTTTCCTATCAGAAAGCTGAGGGGCTTTTTCTCAAATCTTCACTGTGGGAAGCTGGCAGAGTTCCTGGAGGTAAGACACAAAGTGGGTGGGATCCCCCAGCCTGGAGTTTTTCCTCTCTCAGCCTTGTCCATAATCAGCCTCCCACAATTCATCAATGACAGGTCAGGTTTTCCTACCACAGGACTGGCTCGCACTGGTGGATTTCTATGCTGGTAAATTGCTTCTATGTATATGCCTGCCTGGCTGTTTAATTTTGAGGGCAGTGCCCGGCTGCCCTGTGACCTCACTTCTCTGACAGAACTAGGAAGAATTATCGATTTTTCAGTTTGTTCATCTTTTTCTCTGTCATTAGGGTGGAATGATGACTTTTAAGCAACTTACATGCCCAACCAGAAAGCAGAAGTTCTCCTGCATTCGCTTTTAAAGCATTGTGCTTCCCTACCTCAATTCTCATGTCTTGTCTTTGAACAATATTGTACATCGTATTAGTAAGTGTCCGTTTCTCTGGGTTATGGGCCCCAAACCTCCTCTACCCATGGTTTTGCAAACCATGGTTCTGTTATATTTACAGTTCGTTTATTTCACTCGGATGAGTCATCTTGTGTGGTTATTTGTCATAATCAACTAGTGGAAAGGAGCCCAAGGTCAGTAGGGGCTAGAAGTATCTGCAGAGTAGCGCTATCTCTCTGAAATGAGGTTGCCTTTTAGCACCCAGGGAGGACTTCAACACGTTCTCTATTGTCAATTCCCACACAGGGCTTCAAGTTTGTCTGCAAACAATGGTGTGATTATCATTTTGTTTACTAAAACCAAAGATCAAGGGACTCCATCCTAATCCCACAGGGATGCGGCCCCCCAAGCGTATACACACACACACACACACACACACACACACACACACGGATATATTCTTAGACTCTTCTTTTAGTCCATCCTCATCGATCAGTAAAGGACTTAGGGAAGAGATAAAGATATGCAAATTCCAAGTGTGTGATGCATAAAATTTCCCCAGTAATTCATGCAATCCAATGCTTTCATTTTGACTTTCACCCAATCAATCATTCACCTGTTAATTCACTCAGCCAATCACTCTTTTACTCTTTGATTTAATCATATTCATCCAATTTCATTCATTCAATTCCCTCAATCAATCATTTAAGTTATCCTTTAAATGCATTCAGAAAATCACTCATTCAATCACATACATTCATTCCACTGCAAACATTTTATTTTATTTTATTTTATTTTAGAGAGAGATTGCGTGCATGTGCTGGGGTGGGGGAGGTGTGGAGAGGGGCAGAGGGAGAGGGAGAGAGAAAATCTTAAGCAGTCTCCATGCTCAGCGTGGAGCTCAACATGAGGCCCCATCTCAGGACCCTGAGTTCATGACCTGAACCAAAATCAAGAGTCAGAGACTTAACCACCTGAGCCACGCAGGTACCCCTCCACGGCAATCATTAATTTGATCATTCATATGATCAAGCACAAAATAAATTAGTCATTAGTACTTTCTGCGATCCATAGTTTTGATTTTGACATTTATTTAACATTCATTTATTATTTTACTCAATTATTAATTAATTAATTCATTCCATCATTTAATTACATTCATTCATTCTGCTGTAACCATTCATCTGGTCATTCATTCAATGTTTACTAGATACCAAGCACTGGACCAGGATCTTCAAATACAAAGATGAAAAGACTGGGCCTCCAAACTCCAGGAGCTTACAGTCTGCTGGAAAGACAGATGTAACCCAGAATGCAGTGCTTTCTTCCTCTAGCACCAAGAATTTATGCTCTCCCTGGGAAGAAAACTGTCCTGTGGTGAAGAAAAACTATCACAACTGATATGGGCTATTGTCCTTTCTTTAAAAAAAAGAAAGGAACTTGTCCCTTTCAGCAGATAAGAGCCCACCTTTGGAGCTGAACTGAGCTGGGTTCAAGTCCCAACCTTTCCACCAATCAGGTATGTGACTTGGGAAAATGTTCAGCCTCTGTAGACCTTAGTTTCCTCAACAGTAATATAGGAAGAATGATAATATTACCTCCATTAATTCAACCAAAACTCTATGTGAGTGCTTTTGTATGCCTCTATCTTCCTGGGCACCAGTGGTTCAGTAATGACTAAAAGCAACTTCTGCTCACACAAAACTCCAGGTCTACCAGCACTTGACTGGCTGCCATATTGTAAAGAATCAATCAATGTTTAGCTATCATTGCCACTATTCCTGAAGGAAGAGAGGATATAATGCATGACCCATGTCTTCCCTTTGCAAAAAAAGCAGGCTCTTCTTCCCTAACTGTGACGAGGTAGGACTAAGGTTCTGGAGGGCATGTTGGGGGTGAGGCACCCACCTTCACAGTGCCAGGCTTCATGGTCATAATGGCCTAATCTGGCATCTTTAGCACTATCACAACCCATGCTACTCACCTCTTGGAATTCATACCTCCTGGAGGATGCCAAGATGGTTCAAACTCTACCTGACTATCTGCATGGTCTTAAATGAAAGTTAGCCTCAGCACTGGCAGTTCTTTCATAATTGGATTTCCTGGCAAGTTCATGATGCCAGCCTACCTGTCCAGAGCAAAGTCTTCCACCTCCATAAAACAGACTTCCCCTCAGTTACCTGCCCCTCCACAAAAAGACTGTACACATCACCAGTTACCACAAAGAAAAATATGGTACTCTGCGATGCATTCAGATGAAAAAAGAAAGCCTTATCTGACTCTGACACCATGGAAAAGAGGAGAGATTTCATTAGAAGGATTCTATAAACATACGTCTTATGACCACTAACGGTCCACGATGTTATTCTACTTCTCTCCAGCCCAGTCTGATGAGGATTAACAAACACCGATGCCCAGTTTGCAGAGAGTAGAGAGAATTTGTTTCTTTCATACCGTGCTTGATGAGAACTCCCATGAAGAGTGCTAACTGCTCTATAAAAGGCGGTAGGTTAACTCATGGATGGGATCAGTATGAAAAGTCCTCAGTAGGGTGGGCATTGGTGAAACTGGTATTTTTTTCTTCCAACCCATACAGTGGGAGAGATGTTTCATTTATGCATTCCAACAATTATTGAGCACTGTGCTAGACGCTGGCGACAGAAAGACGGAGCAGGGAGCTCCATCACTGCCTCGGGTAGCTCAAAGTCCAGTGAAGAGACAGACAGGTCAATACTAAACCCATCATGGAGATATCACACCAGGTCTAACACATAGATATAAGGTGTTACATGTATAGGCAGCATATACTGGCTTTTCCTGATTTGGAAACCATGTGCATAGTTTATCTACAGGGTCCTACCATTTACCGAAAACTTATCATGGACCAAGCCCTGTACTAACTACTTTCCAAGCCTTATCTCATTTCACTCCTTCTACAACTATGCAATGTAGTTATAATTATTTTCCCTTTCCATAAAAAGGAACTGAGACTTTAGAGAGAATTATGTGACTTGTCCAAAGCTAAATATTTCAAAATTGGTGAAGTCAGAATTTGCACTGAGGAAGACCAGTTAGGAAACTTTTGTAGTTAGACAAGGAAAAAAAAATTGTAGTGGTCCACACTTTTTCTCTTGATTCAACCTGCTTCCCCAGGCAGCGTATGGTGCCTATGTCAATCCAGACACTGCTTTACCACTGAAAACATATGAATCCTTGGCTCTCCAAACTTCTTGACCTTGACTCTAGCATGATTTATCTGAAAAATTTTTTATACCTCCAAGTTCAGCAGCCACCTGGAAAAAAAAGATGCCTAATCCTCATTTTGGCTTTTCCATCAACAGATTATTTGGTCAAGATACAGGACATTAGAAAAACTGCTAATAAAAACACCTAAAATAGCAGGCTAGCATTCCATGTGGCATTTCAGAGCCACTGCATTCAGGACAAAGCTACATTCATTTAAAGTTGTCAATATCTCCCTGATCAATGGGCTTAGAGTAGAATTCTCTGAGTACACTGATTTGCTGCCTTTGAATCAAAGCTTCCACTATTGCCCCCCTTGGACTTTGTTTGATTTGATCTTCCATTACGCTGATGAGTTTGAGCTAATGATTTACTCTGCCTCACCCAAACTCTCTAAGTCCTCGGACTTCTCTTGTTCACGTCTCTTCACTCTCTGCGATCCATTCAATCACACACATGTGCGCACGTACTGACAATTCCCACATCTCTAGCTATAGTCGGACCTCTCCTGTAAACTCCTAACTTGTATCTCCAGCTCCCTAACCAACATTTTCATCTGCATCTAATAAACATCCCACATTTACCATGTCCCAAACTGAGCCCTTGATTTTATTTTTCTTGACTTTTTTTTTGTTTTATTGAGACTGAATTCACATAACGTGTAATTCACCCATGTAAAGTGTTACAATTCAATACCTTTCAGAATATTCCCGGAGTTGTGCGGCCATTGCCACAACAACTTTAGAAGTCAATTGATTTGCATCACCCTAAAAGAAATCCCATCTTCTTTAGCAGCCACTCCCTACTCCCCCATTCTTCGCAGCCCTAGACAGCCAGTAATCTATCTGCCTCTATAGATTAATCTATTCTAAACATTCCACGTAAATGGAATCATACAGTCTTGTGACTGGCTTCTTCTACTTAACACAATGTTTTCAAGGTTCATCCATGCTGTAGCATGCAACAGTATCTTATTCCTTTTTAGGGCTGAACAATATTCCATTCCATGAACCTACTACATTTTTTTTATCCATTCATCAGTTGATGGATATTTAGATCATTTCCACTTTTTAGCTATCATGAATAATGTTGCTATGAACATTGATATAGATGTCTTTGTGCAGGCACGTTTTTATGTCTCTTGGGTTTATACCCTAAGAGTAGAATTGCTGGGTCGTATGATAACTGTGTGTTGAACCTTTTGAGAAACTGCCAGACTGTTTTCTAGAGCAGCTGCACAAATTTCACATTCACACCGGCAGTTGTGTGAGGGTTCCAATTTCTCCCATTCTCACCAGCACTTGTTGTCATGGACTTTTTTTATTGTAACCATCCTGGGGGGTGTGAAGGGCATCTCATCATGGTTTTGATCTGCAGCTCCTCGATGGCCAGAGCTAGTGAGCATCCTCCTGTGTGTCTATGGGCATTTGCATATCTTCTTTGGAGAAATATCTATTCAAATCCCTTGCCCACTTTTTCACTGGGCTATTTGTCTTTTAGTTATTGAGTTGCAAGTGTTCTTTGCCTGTTCTCGACACGAGTTCCTTATCAGATATAAGATTTGCAAATATTTTCTCCCGTTTTATGGTCTGTCTTTCACTTTCTTGATTCGCTTTCTTGAAGCATCACAGTTTTCATTTCGATGAAGTTTAATGTGTCTGTTTTGTTGCTGTTCTTGCTTGTGCTTTTGATATTGTATCTAAGAAACTGTCACCTCATCCAAGGTCACAGAGATTTGCTCTTATGTTTCCGAGTTCTTGATCTCACCAATAGGAAAACATGTTCCTCACGATTCCACTTCACAGATGATGGCATCTCCATCCTTCAGACATACAGGCTGAAAACCTTGGAGTTACTCCCGACTCTTCTTTATTTCTCCTATCTATAGCCCTTCAGCATTTCCTGTCAGATCCAGCTTCAAATACGTCCAGAATCGGACCGGTTTTCATCCCTTCCACTGCTACCACCTGGTCTGAACACCATCATCTCTCACCTCATTACTGGAACAGACTCCTCAGGAGTCTCTCTTTAGCAGTCTAGACTCAACACAGCAGTGGGATTGATCTATGTACAATGTCAGCAGGGGGGCACCTGAGTGGCTCAGTCAGTTAAGTGTCTGCCTAAGGCTCAGGTCATGACCCTGGGGTCCTGGGATCGAGCCCCAGTGTTAGTCCTGGGATCGAGATCCAGTGTCTGTCCCGGGATGGAGCCCCCCCAGGTGCGGCTCCCTGCTCAGCAGGGAGTCTGCTTCTCCTTCTCCTTCTGCCCCTCTACCTACCTCACCCCAGCTCCTGTGCTCTCTCTCTCTTTCTCAAGTAGATAAATAAAATCTTAAAATAAATAAATAATAACATAAAATGTTAGCAGGTCATATCAATTCTCTGCTTTAAATCCTCCAATGGCTTCCATCTCCCTCAGAGGAAGAGCCATAGTCCTTGTCACGACTTAAGAGGCCCTGTTCCCTTACTGAGCCATTCCTATGCCCTACACCCGCAGGCCACCCTGGGTAGCTCATTTTGCTGGAACACACTAGGCAACCCTACCTCAGCGTCTTCACATTTGCTATTCCTCTGACTTGAATGCTAAGCCCCAAATAATATATTGTTTACTCTGCGTCATTCACGTATCAACTTCTTAATGAAGACTTTAATGGCCATTCTGCTTGATAATTGCAACCCAAGAACCTCCTTTCCTTCTTTTCTTTTTCTCTATACATTTATCACAGTCTAACGTACTTTTTATGCTTACTTAATTATCTTCTTTATTATCCGTCCTTCTTCTCTAGAAGCTAAGTTCCAACAAGACAGGCATTTTTGACTACTTTGTCCACTGCTATATCCCCCAATGCCTACAACAGTACCTGGCACATTTCAGTGGTCAATAAATATTTGTTGGACAAATAAAGGATATGACTGTGGCTTTTGTGTCTAACAACACCCATGAGTTCAAAGTCCTGGAGACCTTGTTTTCAATTTTTTTAATTTTTGAATAATAATTTTTTATTATGTTATGTTAGTCACCATACAGTATATCCTTAGTTTTTGATGTAGTGTTCCTTGATTGTTTTTTAAATGGATTTTATTTTTTAGAATAGTTTTAAATTTGCTAAATTTAAATTTAGCAAAATTGAATGGACCGCACAGAGAGTTTCTGTGAAGCCCCTGATCCCACACAAACTCAGCCTCCCCCACTATCAATAACCTTGTTGTAAACTGATTATGTTGCCCCAAAATTAGTATGTTAAAATTAAAATCCCCAGGACATCAGAAGGTAACTGTATTTGGAGATAGGGCCTTTAAGAAGGTAAGTAAGGTTAAATGAGGTCATATGGGTGGGCCCTAATCCATTCTGAGTGATGTCCTTATAAGAGGAAATCTGAACACGGCAGAGAGATACCAGAGATGCACTCCCACAGAGGAAAGACTAGGTGAGGACGCGGGGAGAAGGCAGCCAAGGAGGCGCCTCAGGAGAAGTCAACCCTGGCAACGCCATGATTTTGGACTTCAGCCTCCAGAACTGCAAGCAAATAAATTTCCGTTGTTTAAGCCCCCAGTCTGTGGTGTTTTATTATGGCGGCCTTGGCAAACTCGAACAATCCCATCCAGACTGGCACGTGTGTTTACAATCAGTGACCCACACTGACACATCATTCTCACCCAACGGTCACAGTTTACTTTAGGGCTCACTCTTGGTGTTGTGTGTTCTATGAGTTTGGACAAAGGGAGTCACCATTACAGTATCATACAGAAGAGTCGCTGCCATAAAAATTCTAAAATCCTTAAAAATGTGATCTACCTATTCATCCCTCCCTCCACCCAAACCCCAACAGCCACTGACCTTTCCACGGTGTCCACAATTGGGCCTTTTCTCAGATGTCATGTAGTGGGAATCATACAGTAACCTTCGCAGATTGGCTTCTTTCGCTCAGTAGTATGCATTTAAGTTTCCCCTATGCTTTTTTCATGGCTTGATAGTTCATTTCTTTCTAGTGCTGGATAATATCCCATTATATAGATGTGATGAGGGACAGAAGCAGGAAAATATTTACCCTTAGCCCGGTGAGCTGACCTAAAGCTTGCATAGTGTCGATAAGGATCAAATACAGGCTGGTTGCTACATTCTTTAAGGGTTTCATGACTGCCTGTATATCTCACTGATAGTTAATATCGAACTGAATGATAAGCACCAGAGGAATCTTGCAAAAGTCGTTTTATGAGTAGAAATTCAAAGAAATCCAAAGAAATTTTGTAATCTGACACTCCCTGCATGTCCCCTTCCCTTCGATTACTAAATATATAATCACCAGCCTCACACAGCAACCAGTGCAGCTCTTTCTGCCCACTGGTCCCGTCCCCGTGCTACTTAAACTAACTTACTAAGTTGCACCAAACACGTCTCAATAATTCTTTCTTCGGGCCCCTGGGTGGCTCAGTCGGTTAAGCGTCTGCCTTCAGCTCAGATCATGATCTCAGGGTCCTGGGATCCAGCCCCGAGTGGGGCTCCCTGCTCAGCAGGGAGTCTGCTTTTCTCTCTCCCCCTGCCCCTCTGTCTGCTTGTGTGTGTCTCTCTCTCAAATAAACAAATTAAATCCTAAAAATATATACCTTTAAAAAAAAATTCTTTCTTGACCGCTGCATTCAACAACCCCACATCAGATGTACACAGTTGGTTCATCCATTCACTACTGAAGAACAACTTGGTTTTTTCTAAAATTAGACTATTATGAGTAAAGCTGCTGTAAACATCCATGCGCAGGGTGTCAAGTGGACACAAAATTTCAACTCATTTGTATAAATACCAATAAGCACGACACTGAGGGAAGAGTATGTTTGGTTTTGTTTTTTTTTTTTT
>NW_024426008.1:5628983-5631982 GCF_017311325.1 Ursus maritimus
TTTTTTTTTTTTTAAATGCCAAACTGCCACCAGCAATATATGAGAATTCCTGCTGTTCCACATCCTCCAGCATTTGGTGCTTTCAGTGCTCTGGATTTTCATCATTTTAGCAGGTGTGTGATGGTATCTCATTGTTGTTTTAATTTACAATTCCCTAAAGATATATGGCGTCAAGCACATTTTCATATGCTTGTCTGCCATCTGTATATCTTCTTTGGTAAGGGGTATGTCCAGATCTTCTGCCCATTTTTTAGTTAAATTATTAATTTTCTAAATTGTTAAGCTGGAGCCTTTTAAAAAATAACATTAACAAATATCCGTTTGATTATTCTCATTTCAATGGCTTTATTTAACCAGAATAATCTGATATACGAGTGTGAATCACAAATTGGGATTGTGAATCACATAGGAACGGGGAATCAATGGAGAAAAACGATTTCAATTTCTTAAGCTATTTTTTTAAGTTTTTATTTTAATTCCAGTTAGTTAACATACAGTGTTATATTCGTTTCAGGTGTACAATATAGTAATTCAATAATTTCATACATCACACCATTATACTAGCTCCTCCTTTAATTGTTTTTACACAAACTGAGCATCTGTTTGCAAAGCCAGAAGTAGAGACAGAGTCTGGCATCTGTTGTCAAAACTAAGAGACCAGAGACTGAATTTAAAGTAGGACTCTGCTGGTTATGAAATCCACCCCAGGAAGGAAAGAGGGCAGTGCTGACACCCCCAGCCTCACACCTCACTTCCTTGCCTGGCTTGCTAGGATTCACAAAGAGAGTAGGAAAGACAGTGGATTTTCTTTAAATTCAGCAATACCAAGGTAAACAGACCAGGACAAATATGTTGTAAAATGTCTAAGCTTGTTGGTTTATGGCTATTTGGAAGGCAGGGGGGCCTTCTATGCGAAAAAGTTCTTAGTATTTGTCCAGTAAAATATTAGCAGCTTATAAAGGGGTTCTGGTTTTTTGTCTTGTAAAGCAGGAGAGATCTGTCATTTTACCGGGTTTTTAAATTTTTCTCTGGGTTGTTTTTCGTGTCTGTTGTTGTTGTGGAGGCTCTTGGTTACAATGGAAGAGTTGATATCTATTGAGCTCCTGTTGCAAACAGATGCTCCTATTTCAGGATGGGGCCTACAGATCTGGCCTTCCTTAAGACACCCCCGCCACCCAAATGAACGGTCTATCAGAAATACACTTTACAGGGAATCGGGTGCAAAGGCTCATTTACTGGGGATGTTTGCCCAAAGCTTCTCCAGGCCTTTTCTCTTAAAGCAAATAAAAAAAAATTTAAAAAGTTTTAAAAAAGCCAAGCAACTTCCACTATTTCTGATACCTTGAATCTCTTTGTTGACAAAGAACAGGTACTCCCCAGAGTAAAAGTAAATCGAAGAACAGGGCAGAGCATATCTCCCCTTCACTAATCTCATGGTCCAATTCACCAGAGCCCAAAGTCAGTTTTCAATGTATCAATGGGTTTTTGTGGGTTTGTTTAGGTTTTTTGTTTTTGTTTTTTCATCAAAACAAAAAAGAGTACAACCACTTTGGAGAACTTTTTGGCAGTTTCTCATAAAATAAAACATACATCTATCACACAGCCCAGCAACTGCAGGCTTAGGTATTTGCCCCAGAGAAGTGAAAGCAAGTGTCCACATAAAATCTTAGGCATAAGTGTTCTAGCAGCTTTACTCAAAATAGCTAAAAACCGGAAACAATCTACATACTTAGGGACAGAAGAATAGAGAAATTATAGTACGTCCTTACAATGGAGTACATCTCAGCAACACAAGGGAACAAACTATCAATACACATGGCAACATGAATCTCAGAAACATGCTGAGTGAAAAAAAGCCAGACCTAAGAGAATACGTACGGTATGATTCCATTTATGTAAAGTTCCAAAGCAGGCAAAACTAACCCATGGTGGTAACAATCCAGCAGTGGATACTTTGTGGGGAGAGGGTGGATGCAACAGGGAAATGAGGAAATGGACACGTTCCGGATCTTGGTTGGGACACTAGTTACATGGGACTGCACATTTGTCAAAACTCAACAAACAGTATACTTAAAATCTGCACATATTTTTGTATGTAAAAGGATCTCTCAATTTTTGCAAAGAGACTATTAAGAGAGAAAAGACAAGTCCGCATTAAGGTGAAAAGGAGGGCAGTGGTCCCTGGTTTCTGGGATAATTTAAGCTCCATATCTGGTCTCTGTGTTCAAATGAATTTTTATTACCCAGGGATTATTGAAAGTCATCATCAGCCAGACGACAGCAAAAAGAAAGAGGAGACCGACCTTCCAGAAATCATTTTCCCCGTGATTTTTGTAAAGCGTATTTTTCGGTCATTATCTTGAGAGAAAACAAGCAGCTGGGTCTCCTAACAAAGAGGTTTAATAGGCTACTGGGAAAAAAAGAGAGGAGAAATTGAGGCAAACAATGCCTGTTTCAGTGCCAGTCACACAAAACTGAGCCTGGTAAGGTGAAGCCGATGGCTCCTCTCTGATACTAGCATCGTTAGAGGCACAACACTCAGCAATGAAGGGTCCTCCAATTATTGCCGTGATTTGAGGCATTATTGTTCAAAACATTCTAAAACCTGAAATTGCAGCAGCAAATGCATTGATGGCCCTCACCCTCATCTGCGAAAATAGATGTAAATGCAAACGGGAAGATCTGAGGCTCTTTGGGACCCCGTGTGCATTGTCGACCCACCACCTCTTGCTTCTTTTTACCTTCCTGCCATTTCAAATACATCTGGGTTTGAGATGCTGGTTTCAAAGTTTCCATCTGACCTTGAACCCAGTTTGTTCATGTCTTGCCTCCTTTTCAGTTTTGCACAAAATTAGCACAGCACAAGTAATAGGTGATTTTTAAGAACATCATGCAATGCTCTGAAAAGCAAAAATAAGGGAGGCTTGGGTTTTTGTTTAGCAGGTTTGTCTCCTTGCTTCAGACCACACACACACACACACACACACACACACACACAC
>NW_024426008.1:5634240-5846239 GCF_017311325.1 Ursus maritimus
ACACACACACACACACACACACACACACACACATATGCTGTTTAATTGCATAATTCAGATGTTGGATGGTCAGGCGGGGAGAGCCCTGTAACAAAGGAGCACTGAGATCCCTTCTAAATTCTGCTTAGACTAAATTAACTACGTGGGCAACAATACAGGTACTGCTTTTTTTCTTAAACATATATATTAGCAGAGATGCAGGCTAAATAAATACTGGTTAGTGGGAAATGAATTATGTAAATGTAATTTATAGCATTAATCTGGGCTTGTAAATTTAACCCACTCAAAAGTAGAAAGGTTTCCGTGCAATGAATATTTCTGAGGTTGTTTAATATGTTAAAATAAATATTGAGCAGCTGAAAGAAAAACATGTCCTCTGCATCACAAAAGCTATTTTGAAACAATAAATTAGGGGCCTGCTGAATATTTACAACCATGAGTTTTTAACTCTTAGGTAAATTTTCTTCCTAAAATATTCAGTACGCTATCCATTCAAATGGCAGGCCGATTCTGGTAGCAGCGGTTCAAAAATGTGTATGCCTAGAACATTCTAGGTAAATAAATGCCACAGTATGGAGATGGGGGTAGGAGTGGTACTTTTTGTAAGGTAGTTCTATTTAATACCACCTGGAAAGCTGCAAGAAACACAAATACTTGGGCAGCTTTATGCTACCCCAAAGCCCTTGCCATTCACTGTTCACCCTGGTGAAGCATTTACAATGATGACTCAAATATTTAAGGGAAAAGGAATGAGGGATTTAGAAGCATTTTATTTAAGAGTGTAAAGTTGAGACTTTCAACAAGGTTTTTGGGGTTTTTTAAAAAATAACTAGTGAGTGGGACAGAAATTACTCATTCTGCTCTTTTGGAACAAAAGGGAACCTGAAGGTCATATATAAAGATCTTGGCTGGGAGACTAGGGGGAGGTCAACTGGTATCTGCAGGTCACAGGGCTGTCCCTCTGCCTTCTCTGAAAGGCCTTTTCTGTGCCCCTCGGGTGGGATTACAGGTGTGGGAGCAGGTTACAAACTCTTCCCCCATCTTTACTGCTCAGGTTTGTTGCTTCCAATTTGGGAACTGATGATCACTTCTCAGATGTATAGTGTCAGGCCAGAAAGTCCTCTGAGCCCTCGTGAATGCTTTCTACTTCTGATTTTCTTCTTCCCCTGGTTTCTGCAGCACTCCTCCCTGGAGCACTTCTTGCAGACTCCTCACAAGAAGCAGAAACTGGGGACGCCCAGGTGGCTCAAACAGTAAACTGTCTGCCTTTGGCTCAGGTCATGATCCCAGGGTCATGGGATCGAGGCCCCCACTGGACTCTGCACTCAACGGGGAGTTTGCTTCTCCCTCCTCTGCTGCTGCTCCCCCCTGCTTGTGCTCTCTCTTTCTCTCTCTCTCTCCCTCCCTCTCTCAAATAAATAAACAAGATCTTTAAAGAAAAAAAAGGAGCAGAAACTATGTGTTACTTTTCTCCCACAGTCTGGCAACGGGCCAGCCCAGCTCCTGCCCAGCGCTGGTGAACTGACCTGAATCCATCCTCCCCATCCCCACACGGAGGATTACCCCCCACAGCATTGATTCTCAAGTGCTTTTAACCTCCAGGACCTAAAGAGAAGGGAAGGGAAGACCCGCGTGTGCTTTGGGCAGGTGTCCACCGGGGGTGCCGGGCTTTGAGCCCCCACCTTCAGCCTCGTGTGCAAAGACGCAGCCAACACAACAAGAGCAAGAAAAGACACAAGGGTGCATGGCATGGACTCCCGGGCACCAAGCACTGGAAGGTTTTGAGAGAGAAATACTTCCCACGGGGCTCTTCACGACCGGATCGTCCCTTTGGTTAACCTTCCTTGGATGAGCGTAAGCCAAGAAAAGTGCACTTAAAAAGAGAAGACATTGATAGCGATCGTTTTAAAGCAAGTGTTAATCGTCTCAAGCATCACTTCTATGACATGTTGGGATCAAAGATATTTTGGAAGCAACGCCATCTTGAAATTATAATAGGAGTAAATGGAAAAACATGATTTCTGTAAAAATTCTCTCTACACATAGAGTTTTTTAAGAACATGTTATACAGGGGCGCCTGGGTGGCACAGCGGTTAAGCGTCTGCCTTCGGCTCAGGGCATGATCCCGGCGTTATGGGATCGAGCCCCACATCAGGCTCCTCCGCTATGAGTCTGCCTCTTCCTCTCCCACTCCCCCTGCTTGTGTTCCCTCTCTCGCTGGCTGTCTCTATCTCTGTCGAATAAATAAATAAAATCTTTAAAAAAAAAATGTTATACATAAAAATGAAGCAAAGTTTTATTGCCAAAGCAAAGTCACATACTACCCATAAGTAGGGTCCCCATGGGTTGTGACAGTATGATTTTATTAAAATTTTATTGTAAATCATGGATGGTACTGGGTGTAGGGTATGCCGCACTGTCCAAGATAGTAGCCATAGCTGTATGTGGCTATTTAAATTTAAATTACTTAAAATTAAATAAAATTTAAAATTCAGTTTCTCAATTGCATTACCACATCTCAAATGATCAATAGCTATGCGTGACTCGTGGCTGCCTTATTAAACAGCACAGATAGAAAACATTTCCAACACCACGGAAAATCTATTGGACAGAGTTAGCCTATAGTAAACACAAAATGACAACATTCTACATTGAAGAGGAAGTATTTTGTATTTAGTATTCAGAGCTTAGAGAAAAGCTTATTAGGAATCAAAGAAATTTTAGAGACAACATTGAATAAACGTGAGTGATAAAGATTAGATTTACCTTAAGATACACAGGAGTTTTTGAACGGGTTACACTTATGGGTAATGATAACCTTTTAAAAACGGTAACATAAAAATGATTTTTTAAAAAGATGAAAAAATAAATAAAAAGTTGACTACCTCTAGGTTTCATTGGCTAACACCTTGGTATTTCCAAAGTGTTTTAGAGTTTCATACATAGGCTTTTATTGGTCCCTCCAAGTCACTGGGTATGGTTGTTCAGGTTGTACACTGAACAATTCTGGAGGCATCCTTCATATAGACTGCAGTACGAACTCTATAATAATGCAAGGTATAAACCGCACAGAAGCATACAGCAGCCCAGGGCCCCTCAGAGCAATTCTAAGTTAGAGTACTGCTCAATATCACACTTTTCTAAGTCCAAAAATTCCTTTCAACCACATTATCCTAGTTTCTGAAACAGGTAATCAAGTGAGAATGAACATCGAAAAGGTGTGCTTTTGTTTTCAGAGTCAAGTTTCACCACAAGCCAGTTGCTTTGCTGGTATTATGGACACCGAGACACTGACAACATTGGAGAAGACCTCCATGTGTGAGCTTCTTTTCAGACACACATGTTCAGGGGGCAGAAAAGCATTTTCAGTAAACATTTTCCCTCGATTTGAATGTTGAGGTTGAGAAACATTGTATATCCGTCTTCATCCTGAGTACCCAAGGAGAGATAATGTTTGGATGAAAATGCTTCCAGCCTTTTATACACGCACATTTGTGTGTGTTTCAAAAACAACGCTGCAAATAATCATATAAATAATAGAATAGAACAATGTACGTCTCCCAAAGAACTCAGGAAGCAGGGAAAGCGTTCTCTCATTCAGGCTGACAGCTGCCTCCCTGAGTAGTAACCTCCACTGAACTTTTACATGCTTTAACCGCCAGCGGAAGAGAACAAATTTAAATTATCCACGGAAGCTGGTCAGCTCTGGGGCTGAAATATGACACCAGGAGTTGAGGTGGCAAAGCTCATGACGGCAGGATTTCTGCCCAGTGTTCTGGCAACAGGAGTTTTGAGGGGGGAGACCCATTTCCAGGAAGATTGGCCCTGAACACTGAGAAACTGGTCAGAAACCACTGGGGCAGCATTTTAGACTCTGGGAGGGCTGACCAGGAACGGACAGGCAGAGCAGCGAGGGACATCACAGCAGGGGAATGAATGCCTCCGGCAGTCAGCAGAGCCACGTGGCCACACACCTCTCCTCTGGTGAGCCAGGACCTTTGGATTCCCAGGCCTATCTTCATTGCTCTCTCATGACCAGAGTCACCAGCCTCAAAATGCCGCCAAGCAGCAGGCACACGCGCATTCTGGGGCTCTACCCCTCGCCCGGTCTGTGGTGGCCATAGAGATGCCCGCCCAGATGCTATCCCCCATGCCACTGCCTACACGCAGGCCTGGCCTCCAGCACCAGCACCCGCATTCACTTGCCTTGGGCTGTCCCTGGCTCTTGGAACCTGCCTTGCCGCCTAATAGCAGGCCGGAAGTGCGGTGGAATTAACACCCTGGGGAGCAGTCCTCCGCCAATTATAAACACCCAGCTTTCTGGGCGCATGGTGTTTCCCCCCTGTTTTCAGCTTCATTTGTCAACAGAGGTGACTTGCTTGAAAAAACACCATTTACTGGCTGCCTTCCCTTCCCCGTCTCCACTCCCTGCCTCCCTGTTTTCCACTCCCCTGCCTGAACTTCGTTCAGCAATTTTCAATCTGCTTCTCAGGGACCCAAATTAAGACCCAGCAAAAAATCTTCAAAGCAACAAAAGCCTCTGCCAGGATCTACCTGTGGCCCCTTCAGTCCAACAGGGACAGGTAGCTACTAGCTGGCCCCTCTGGGCCCAGAGCTGTCTGCAGTCTCCCACTAGCCAGGAAGGGTAGGGAGTGGGATCAGGACCCAGGTGACCTCCTGCCATGACCGCCACCTGGTCCCTGACAATGGAAGCTCTCCAGCCTACCTCAGTGCCAGGTCCAGTATGAAAGGCAATGTGGAATCAAAGAAAAAACACTGACCTGCCACTAAGAAACTTGACCTTGGGCCTTAGTTCCACATTTCTCAAATGAAATGGTAATATAAGCAGATACCAAATGTCATTTCCTCTGGGAAACCTTCCTTGAGGGAAAGTATAAAGAATCTCAGAATGAAGTCGCTATGCCCTGGTTGTTCACTCTACAACTGGCTCCACCACGACCAGCTGGGCCATGTTGGACAGGTACTTAACCCCTCTGTGCTTGGAGCTCTTCTCTAGAAAATGGGAGAAAGAATGACACGCAGGCCATAGGGTTACTGGGGAGAAGTAAATTAAGTCACTTAGCACAGTGCCTGGAAATAAACTCTCAGTGTATTTTAGCTAATAATATTTTTGTTATTCTACTCCCTTAGATATGGTTAGTTGTGTTCTCTGAGTTTCCATGGCCTTTTGAACACACCACCACTCTAGAGCTAATTACCCGGTTATGATTACTTAGTTCCTGCAGGTGGAAGAGAGTATCATTCATCTTTGGGTCCCCGGTGCCTGACACAATGCTTAACTCAACTCTGGATTAACATTCTGAAAATTGTGAAAGCCATTTTTCTTTTTGCTTCTCGGAGTACAGGACCCCTGCTCTAGCTAGCCTGAAGTGTCCATCTGTTTGGGGAAGGATTAGGATTTGTTACAGAAGGGAAAAACAGTAATATGCAGCTTCTGGTAGTAGGAGTACGACTGGGCAGCTAGGTAATAGTTGTAGGGCTGGTCGGTCCCTCTAGAGAGGATTTTTCCAGATTCCTTTATGTTCCAGCTATAATATATCAAGAGCAGAGTGTGGGGCACCCAGCTCTGAGAGTTTTCCTGAGTGTAGAGAAGACGCCCCTTCCACCTCTGACAGCAAAGCCAAAACTCTTGTTGCTTGGTGGTAGAGGAGGGATGTGACACAGGTTCAGGATGATTATGAAATATTTAATATAGGCACTGGCCAATCAGAACAGAAGCCACTGACGAACACCCATGATGGCAGTACTGGTGAGTAGCTGGTGAGTATAAGCAATGTGCAGGGGCTACAAAAAGAAAGCCTGCCCCTCTGGCCTAGGCATTAAAGGGAGAGAGACCAGAGATAGGCAGACATGTCAAGTGGTCACATGTGTTCTGCTTTTTCTCCCTCCAGCAAGGTACATTAATAAGTAATGCTAACTCTTTGGCAGGAAGGGAAGGCAGGGTGGGGGGCAGCCGTGGAGAATGGGATCACCTCTTGGCCTGCCCCAGTAGCCTGGGCCATATCAACTGAATGGTGTAGCATGGCCAGGCAGAAGACCACAGGGTTTCTGTTGAATGGATACGTGACCTCTAAGGCTATGTCCAGTTCCTATGCTTGAAGTTTTATTACATCTTTTCCATCTTCTGACAACTCCACAGCTCTCTGGATCTTGCAGTTACCATCCATAGTCTTGGTGCCATCCAGTAAACCCTGCCATCAATCCACTCCTCGTCCCAGTTCCATGGCATCCTTAGCTGTACTCAACTATCAAAATAACCCTATAAATAAAGGTACGCCAGGGACCCCCAAGTCCACTCCCTTGTTTGATAACTAATTAGGAGGATCCACAAAGTTTAGTAAATAAGCACACATGGCTATGATTTATTATAGCAAAATGCAAAGCAAGGTCTGCAGAGAAAAGTGCATGGGGCAAAGTCTGGAAACAAACAGGCACAAGCCTCTAAAGTCCTCTCCTGAAAACTACAAAACACTGATGAAAGAAACTGAAGACCATACAAATAAATGGAAAGATAGCCCATGCTCATGGATTGGAAGACTTACTATTGTTAAAATATCCATAATTGGGTACAAAGCAATCTATAGATTCAATGCAATCCCTATCAAAATACCAACAGCATTTTTCACAGAACTAGTACAAATAATCCTGAAATATGTATGGAACCACAAAAAACCCTGAAAAATCTAAGCAATCCTGAGAAAGAAGAACAAAACTGGAGGTATTTCAATTCCGGATTTCAAGATATACCACAAAGTGACAATAATTAAAGCAATATGGTACTGCACAAAAATAGACACATAGATCAGTAGAACAGAATAGAGAGCTCAGAAAGAAACCCACACTTATATAGTCAATCAATCTCTGACAAAGGAAGCAAGAATATGCAATGGGAAAAAGACAATCTCTTCAACAGCTGGTGCTGCAGAAATTGGACAGCTACATGCAAAAGTATGAAACTGGACCACTTTCTTATGCCATACACAAAAATAAACTCAGTATGGATTAAAGACCTAAATGTGAGACCTGAAACCATAAAACTCCTAAAAGAAAATATAGGTGGTAATCCCTTGACATTAGGCTTAGCAACATTTTTCTGGATGTTTTCTGAGGCAAGGGAAAAGAAAACAAAAATGAACTACCGGGATTACATCAAAATAAAAAGCTTTTACAGAGCAAAGGAAGCCATCAGCAGAACAAAAAGGCAACCTACAGAACGGGGGAAGATATTTGCAAATGATATATCTGATAAAGGGTTAGCATCCAAAATATATAAAGAACTTATACAATTCAACAACCAACAAGGTACACTGCCCTTGTGATTAAGCGCGTGAGTTTTGCAATCAGAGATTCTAGGTTCAAATCCCCATTTCCTCCCCTACAAAACGCCTCCCAAATGTTAGAGACATTGTCCGAGAAGAAGCAGTTAGCACAGTAGCTGCTACAAAGCAAGCACTGAGTACGTGTGAGGCTCTGTTATTATTCTCTGGGTAAGAAGTTCCAGCCCAAGCTGCAGAAAGCAGTGGGGGGGGGGGGGGGATACCACTCAAACCTCCACCCAGGTCAGTGACTTTCTCCTTTCAAGTGCTAAAAAATGAGAAGCCAAGGAAATGCTGTCCTGAAACCATCCTTGCTCTTTTAAAGTGTTCTGGCAAGAGAGCACTCTGTCTCATCTTCTACATACCACTGGGGCTGAAAGTCCTGGATGCCACTCTGGAAATATCAAGTGTCTTCCAAGTGCTGGCTGATAACAATGCTCCAAATCCCGGTGGGCAGAGAGCCCGTGAGGAGCTGGCTGCCTAGGACTCTCTGAACCTCTTCACTTGTTTATATCTTCAAAGTTTACTTTCGTCCAAGCCAATGTTAAAGTTAAAAGAAAAAAAAATGGTCTCTCCAGTGGCAATATGATGCTCAAAAACTCATGGTAAGATGGACTCTGTGGATGGAGCAGTGGAAATAGCATGGTTTGGAGGTCAGTGCAACCTTGACTAAAGTCTTCGCTCTGCCACCTCAGTAACTGGTTCTTTTGGCAAGTTTCTTCTGTTCTCCAAAGTGTGTCTGTTGGAGGGTGGTGTCACCTTCTTCATAGGGCTGTAACTGCGATTACAAATGGCCATGAAAAGGACCTTGCCCATTGCCTGCATAAGAGACTGTATTTATGGCAGATAACCCCACAACTTGGCATTAGTTATTTTCTTTTTTTTTTTTTAATGTTTTTTTTATTATATTATGTTAGTCACCATACAGTACATCCCTGGTTTCTGATGTAAAGTTCGATGATTCATTAGTTGCGTATAACACCCAGTGCACCATGCAATACGTGCCCTCCTTACTACCCATCACCAGCCTATCCCATTCCTCTACCCCCCTCCCCTCTGAAGCCTTTAGTTTGTTTCTGAGTCCATAGTCTCTCATGCTTCATTCCCCCTTCTGATTACTCCCCCTTCTTTATCCCTTTCTTCCCCTACCTATCTTCCTAGTTCTTATGTTCCATAGATGAGAGAAATCAGCATTACTTATTTTCTATCTCCCCTCCCTTATCCCTTCTAGTAATGTTGCTAAGAAGGAACAAAACACCCATCTGATTTAGCTTTATTTCTTTTTCACCCTTCTTTCTCTATTTGAGACTGTGACTAAAGGAAAAATGGCCAAAAGATGTTGAACGGAAAGGATGAGGCAATGAAGAAGGGTCTCAAGAATCTACAGATTAGACATGTTATTCTTACTGGGCTGAATCTTGCCTAGCATCAAGCAGATAGACACTCAAAATGAAAAATATGCTTTATTTTTTAATGTCAGCAAAGATTTAATTAGAAGTAGCTTGAGGAATGGGTGATCAGGGTCAAGAAATCTCCATGGCACATTAAAGACTTGTAGTTGAATATTACACCAAAGTTAGCTATTCGAACTACCTATATGTAAAAAATATCAGTGGCCAAGGCTGCTGGTATGGCCCAGTATCTGTCCTCCCTTTCTTCCACAGCAACGAAATCCGTAGCTGAGTACATGACCTCCCAGAAAAAAGACTACATATTTTACTGTCTTCTGCAGATATGTATGGTCAAGTTATTAAGTCCTGGGCAAAGAAATACAGGAGGGAGTGGTGCATGCAACTTCACAGAAGCATCCTTAAAAAGAAGCCTCTCCTTTGACTCCTTTCTGCCGGCTGGAATGTGCACTTGAGGGTTTGAACTGGAGCGGCCATCTTGGACAACAAGGTGAACGTGAGAATAGAGAACAGCACAGAGAAGGAACACAATGTTCCCTGGCATTGTGAACAATCATACTGACCCTGGATCATGTACTCAGACTTTCACATGAGAAAAATAAACTTCTATCTTTTTTCAGCCACTTGTTATTTTGGGTTTTCAGTGCCTCATAGCTGATTCTAATCCTAACTAATAAAGTCTGGATGGCGCAGATACACAATTTGCTACGAAATGCTCAATTTCTTGAATTTTTTTATATGCGTCAAAATCAAGCATTAAGATGCATTAGGCTGATTTCAGGTATTTTTTTGGTTCTGCTATAAACAAAACTCCTACTTTAGGAAGCAACAGGAATTGTCTTGGTTATCACTTAAATAAAATTTGCTTTGCATGTACAAAAATCTCACTTACTCTTGCTATTTAATACTTGGAAGATTTGGACGTCTAATGGATCTTTAGTACTGAAGATTTTTCTCTAGTTGTACACAGATGCTGCTCTTGGGATGTATCCATCCTCCCCAGAAAATAAAAATCCTCAGAATATATTTCTAGTTTCTTTTTATGGAGAGTTGGGTGGGGGTGTATATTTCATTTCTCTGAAGTCACCCAGTAACCCAATCCTATTAACTTATTTTTTTTCTCCATTTGGATAAGGACTCCATCTCATTCTTCTCCTTTTTGTTTTGTTTTCATTTTTGTTTTTTTGCAATAGGAACAGAGATTTGAATTACATTAGCAAAATAGAAAAACCAAAGAGTGTTTGCTTGCTTTCTTTTCTTCCTTTCTGTTCTTTCTTTTTTTTGTCTCTAAAGACTTTGAGACCATATACCCTTTTGAGAGAATGAGGAAAGAATAAACTTTGGGGCAGAAGAGGATCCAAACACATAAAACTTTGCATAATCTTCAAGGGTTTGTGGACCCCCTGGAAGTCTTTCCAGGAACCTCACATTAAAAATCATTGCTATTTTGCAGAAGAGGACATTTTGGTCAGGTAGGGTAGGTGTCTAGCTTCATATTATAATTTAAGAAAGTCAGAAAAGATCCCCTCAACAAACAGATATAAGGGGTAAAAGTCTTTTAAGCTACAAATGTTATTTGGGAAGAATAAAATGTTAAGTTATTAGCAGCCAATGGTTTAGATGTCATAGACTTAAGAGATGAGATAAAGCTCTTGGGCTCTTGCTGATATTTGTAATTATTTATATCACATCTGCCCTTCCCCCACAAGAGTGTAAATTCCACAGGGATGGGAGCCAGACCTTCTCTGTTCATTGCTGCATTCCCAGGGCTTAGCCCAGTTCCTGGCACGGAGCAGCACTCAGTCAACATTTATCAGATGGATGAATGGTTAAATAAATAGAGAGAATGAGAGATCACAGGTTTTGACGGAAGAAGAAAAAAGAAAAAAAAAAAGCCAATGCTTCTCCCAAACTGGTAGGGATTATAGGTGGAAGGCAGAGGCGGGCAGGTAGGGGAATCATAGAGCTGGAGAAAGCACCACAAAAGTCTCTCAAAGAAAGTTTGCCTATTTCAGGTCCAACTCACCCCCACCCAATTATGTGCAGAATCAAGTTTTATATTTCAATCAGTCTATCCTCATGACATAGGCCGTTTCTAAATAGCTATTGGAAGACTCAATGACATTATTTGCATGGCACTGTGATGATGGCATTGACACCACCTCTTGATTCATGTTTTACATCTTTGTGAACTCAGAAAAATTTTACAATGACTGAAGAATGCGATAAATTGCATTCCTCTCCTGATTCAGCCAATACATAAATACTTAATGCACATCACCATATGAAGGAGTTCTCAAGCCAGGCTTTGCCCTGAAAACCCTTCAGAGGCTAGTTAAAATACAGATTCTCTGGTCCCTCCCTAGATCTCTGAGGCAGAATCTCCCAGAATTGGACCTGGAAATCTGAGTTGTTAAGTTCCCTGTGTGATTTGGATGCAGGCAACCTGTTGGAGGTTAGTTGGTTAAAATTTGCGAATTCTTGCTATCGAGGATACAAAGATAATGCAAGAAGTACACAATCCCGAGTGGAATTACAAGACACGGGCATAAATAACAGAATATAAATTCGATTAACAGGTATGACCCACCTGTTGACGTTCACTGGGGAAGACTTCATATGGGAAGTAGCATTTGATCTAGACCATGACAGATAATTATAACAGGGAAGCCATGAGCAAGGGAAGGCGGACTTGAGGAAGGAATCTGGTGAACATCTAAAACTGAACAAGGAAGTTATTTTAATTACCATACAATCACAGACACTAGAATCACACTACCTCTTTTGTCCCCTTCCTCTGTTCAAAAGGAACTCAAGGCTCAGAGGGCTAAAGGGACGGGGACAGAGCCACACAGCTAGTTACCATGAGGACATGTGGTAAAATACACATCTCTAAAACTCTCAAGCCAAGGCACTCCACTCCACCTCCCGGACTCCCATTGGTCTGGCCACAGAGCTAAGCATGTGTTTCTGTTACTCCTCGGACTGCTTGGCTCCTGCCCCTAAGAATGCACTGCCATATGGGACCAGGTGTCAGGAATGGCCTCCTGGGGGCCAAACAGCCCACAGGGCCAGCTGGCAGGCTCCCCTCTCCTCTCAACAGACCCTGTTCCACTCTACCCTGTCACTCACAGAATCTCTATGGACAACAAAGTTGGGGAGAGTGAGAAGAACACATACACGGTGAATGAGTAATTCGGAGACACTGAGACGCCACGATTGCCCAAGTTGGAGTCACATCCGGGGAATTTCTGTCAAAGGCTTCACATTTTTGGGCTTGTGACAGACAGCACATGTTTGTCTACAACTACCAGGGAGAACCTAATGGGCCACCTGGTCAGGGGTGCCAGGTCATCCGGACACACCAGCAGGGATCCACCAATGAGTTTTCTGTGTCCCTGCCAATGAGAGCTATTCCTGGAGACGAAAAAGCCACTCATCAGTTGTGGTGCCCTGATTTAAGGGATCCCTGATAAGGCGGCGATACTTTTGTAAATCGTGAAGGTTCGGAAAAATTCTTCAAGTAAAATTTGTATTGAAGCATAACACCGAGAAAAGCATATAAATTATAAGCAAATCATGTAACTGGCCCCCAAAACAAGAAACAGAACATTGCTAGCACCCCAAAAACAACTTCTGCTGTGCCTTTTCAACCCCTACCCCACAAATGGTAGCCGTCATACTGACTTTTAGCACACTTTATCAGTTTTGCCTGTTTTTGAAATTTATGTAAATGGAATCACAATCAACTTATATCTTTAACATTTAAGGTACGTGGATGATTAAAAAATCACCTGTAAAATTCTTTGCATGTTTAAAGAACTAAAAGAGTAGAAAACATACTTTAAAATGGGATTTATTCTAAGACAGGCTAGGAGAGCTCTTTGGTCCTGACCTCACTTTCAGGAAGGGCCTCAAATTTAGACCTCTGACATCCCCAAATGACATTAATGTATATTCACAGAGATTCATGAACTCGAAAAATATTACAATTCTAAAGGTGTGCTCTATTTCTGGACTATATAGCTTATCATGAATTAATATTGTAAAGAAATCTTATAATTGCCTGGTGAATTAAAAACTATTTTTTAACTTGAATTTTTTGTGTGAAAAGCATTAAATTGTTAAATGCAAACATTTTCTATATACTGCTATTTGGGTACCCCTGTGTTGGGTTTCTCCATTTTTAACATATTAAGTCCCAAAAAAGTAGAAGTGGAACAGACCTTACTTCACTTTTGAAAGGCCCTGTTTGGTGATGGTCCCAGAGATGCTGTTGCCAGACCTGAACAGGCTGTGTGTTGCCAACACGGCCTCGAAGACTGGAGAAATGAGGAGGAGTCTAGGAAGGAAGTGAAGCAATCTTCTTCCCAACAACTTCCTGCCAGGAAAAAGTCACTCTGTAGTCCTTCATTCTCAGGGCTATTATAAAAATAAGGTCCTATGGTACTTGAGAAAGTGTCATATGAATCCTTATACTTTTAATTCGATGGGTTCATACCTTCAAATTTGCCAAGTTCCCCTTATGCCTTCAATTTTTACCCATACTTCATGGTGTCAAGATATTTTGCCTGTGTGAGCTCTCTCTTCCCTTCCAAAGTGTTATATCATGATACAGTGTTATATAGCAACCTCCAGGGTGGTGTAGCTCCATGCGGGGTCCTTAGATCACCTGCATCCGAGTGACCAGGGGTGCTTGTTACCCATGCACATCCCTGGACGCCATCCCACCTCTCTGGAGCAGGGTCTCTGGAGGTGGAGCCTAGGAATATGCATGTTAGATTCAAGACCTTAGGTGCAGGCTCTGTGTCACCTTATGTTCCCCCTTTTAAGGAAGTGCCTAGAATCTGCCTTTCTACAGTCATTGATTACCGTATTTATATCAGTGACGTGCATACCCAGTCTAAATGCAGATCCACTGTGGGGAAGTCCCACAGTGGAGCTAATCATGCTTACAGAAGCAATTCAGTGTGAAGGTTGAAAAGCTCAACCCTTAGTGGAGATCCAGCTCTTCCACTTCTTGGCAATGTGCCTTTGAGCAAATGACTCAACCTCTTTAAGCTTCAGCTTCTGACTTGCAAAATGGGGAAACTAACAGTACCTAACTCAGAGAGTTGTTGTGGGGAATTAAATTAGTTAATGCTCTGAAGCACTTAAAGTGCCTGGCACATAAAAAAGCATTCAATAAGTGGTAGCTCTTCTTATTATCATGACGACTTGCAATTTAGGACTTTAAGGCAAAATTTAAAATTGGCAAAATAACACCTGATGTTCATGCTATATTAATATAGCCAGATTTTAAAGTCTTATGAAAAGGGAATGAAAATATTCAAAGCTTACAAGAGAAGCTCACACCTGTTGATCCTGCTACTGGGAATGTACCAGTCCAGGAAAACAATCTGGCGGAAGGTAACAAGAGCCTTGCCAAGTTGTGTTCCTTGGGTACAAGTCTCACACATATATTGGGGTTGTTTTTTTTTCATCTGCTGTTAAACTGATCCATATGAATGTCATATTTTTGATGCTGTTGTAAATGTCATTTGATTGCGTTTCTGATTGTTCATTTCATGTAAAGAAATAGAATTAATTTTTTTTCCAAAGGATGAGGAGCACAAGAAGGGGCTACAGGACGGTGGCCAGAGGCTGATTTTTTCTATGTTGATCTTGTATCCTACAATCTCACTAAACTCACATATTAGGTCTACTCAATTTTGTAGATTACTTTAGAGTTTCTTCATAGATAATTATTTCATCTGTGAATAAAGGTAGTTTTACTTCTTCCTTTCCAATATATATATGCCTTTTATATGAGTTTTTTATATGAGCTAGGTCTTCTAATACCTTGTCAAATAGACATAGTAAGAGCCAACATCCTCACCCTGTTCCCAGTCTTAGGGAGAAAGTATTCACTATTTCACCCTTAAGAAAGACGTTAGCTATAAGCTTTCTGTACATGCACTCTATCAGCTTGAGGAAATTCTTTTGCACTCCTGATTTCTTGAAGTTTTTTTCGTGAGTGGGTATTGAATTTTGTTAAATTTTTTTCCTGCATCAATTGTGATAGATGGTTTTTATTTTCTAGTCTGTTAATAGAATGAATTACATTGTTTGGTTTATCAAAAAAAACACCCAACCTTGCATTCCTAGGACAGGCCTACTTCAGCATGAAGCATTATGCTCTTCATATATTGCTGAATTCGCCTTGCCAAATTTTGTTAGGGATTTTTGCATTTATGATCATGAAGGAGAAAAACATGTTTTTATTTTCCAGTGTTTTGGAGTTGGCATTTTCCTAGCCCTAGGGTATTACAGGATAAGGAGCAAATTGCCCAAGATGCAAATTGCATTTCCTAGCAGGGGCTAGGTCTCTGTCAATATTGTCACCTAAGGGCAGTTAGCAATGTATAGGATTTTATTTAGGAATGTTTCATTCATTATAAGAGTACAATAAATAGACATGTATCTGGTGGCTTTGCCAATAAGTATTCTTTGCAAATTCATAACTCTTCTCTATTTCAATTCCAAAGGCTAAATGCTAAATGTCATGTTTTATGTCTTGACCAAAAGAGCTTCTACATTAAAAAAAAAAGAAAAAAATGCCCATGGTGCTTTGTTCTCTACCTTAAATGGATAACAGTTAAAAATACTAATGTAAAGGCAAATAACTGATCAATATTTATGTTTTTAAAATTACATAATAATTTAATATAAATTAAATTATCATGATAACACTATGCAGCTTAGAAAGCAGTTTTATGCACATTATCTTATTTGACCTAAATTTAATGTTAATAGCCCATTTTGCGGGTGGAAAATACTAAGGCTCAGAGTCTTCGGGTCTTTCTCATGGTCACCTAGCTGATAGGAATCAAAGTATTTGGAAATAGAGAGTATCTTTATAAACAGAGACAGAAACAATTAACAAACTCATAAATTCCCTGCATTTTTAATTCCAAAGGCTAATGCTAGCTTAAGTCATGTTTTGAGGCTTGAAATGTTTTCATATTTAAACAAAATAAACATTCACTGTGCTGTACTTCCTGCTGTAAGGCGATGACATACTCAAATACACTGAAGGAAATACAAGTGCAATATTATTTACTAGCGGACATTAATTGTTCCATTAAAAACAGAAGAAATTAGTTCAAACAAATGACAGCAGTGTTCCAATAATTATAAATATTGTAATTATTCTTCCTCAATATATTCATTAGCCCTAATTTGGTCTTTAGGGCATATCTCTACACAAACTGCGCTTTCCGGTGTTAAATTACACACTCTTAATTCTATCAGCCACTTGACCTCCAGAGTAAACAGCTGCTTCTTCTTTCTTTAGACTCTTCTTGGAAACTCCACTCAGATACCAACAGAGTAGTCTCCTAGTGCATTTGGAGACAAACCCCAGGCTGTAAGAGTCCCTGAGCAACCCGCCAGTCACCATTTCCAGACCCTGCTCTAGAATTTCTCAAGGAGTAGTGGTTTCGGTGTGCCTCAGAATCACCTGGAAGACCTGTTAAAACACAACCTACAGCAACCCACCCCAACCCGGGGTTTCCAGTTCAAGAGGTCTGGGGAGGCACCCAAGGATCTGCATTTCTTACAAGTTCCCAGGTGCTCCGATACTACTGGTCCTGGAACCACACTTTGAGAATCTCTCAGTGGATGAATCACTGGGCATCTGATTTTCCATCTCCCTTGTTTTTGTCCTGGGATAATAGAAAAGAAGTGGAAGTTTTCAGGAAAGACATTAGAGAAAAATTGGTCATGGAAGAGATTGTTTCTTTGCTCTGTAGATCAAATAGCAGACCCCAGGCCTCTATGAACTTTATGCTTTTGCTTGATTGCTTTTAATGTGAGGGTTCTTTTAAAGGACCCATCTTAGGAATATCTTTTTTTTTTTTCAGTTTGCCAGCTAAAAGAATATGTATAAAAATGTCAACAGTAATTATTTCCTGGAGAGAGCACTGCAAATAATTTATTTTTCTTGTGGCTTATTGGTGTTTCCGGTCTTTATTCATTATAACAAATATAATTGACCTATGAAACACAAAAATGCAGCTGGCAAAAATCACAGAAGTAAATGGTTTGCCAGGCATTTTAATAAAGGCATAAAGAATAACTGAAATTTCTCCTTGCAACTCTCCAAGCCAATACAGCTAAGAATGTACCTATTGTCCAACAAGATCTGAGGCTTACCTCCCTCTGCCTGACCCTCTATGTTACCATTCAAGCTTGGGGCCTGATGGTACATCTAGGACTTAAATGGTAAGTTTTGAGCTCTGCGGTTGCCCTCTCTGGTATGTACCCCTCACTAACGTGGGCACAGTCTTCCCAGCTGATTACTTCCCAACAATGCCGGTTCCTTCCAGTTCCCTTCACCCCTTTCTCCCAGACCTTGTCCTTGAGCTACAAGGGGTGGTAGGCAGCCGGTGTGTGCAGTGTCCCATGAATCTCCACGGGGACTGAGGAAAAGCATGACCTTCATTGACCTCATTTGCATTCACAAATCTCAAAAACTTTATGCTACCGATTCATACGTTTCCCTAATTTACTATCAGAACAGATTAAGTCACTGCTAAAATAACCAAGGTAACCTCAGCTAATGAGTGAGAAAATCAAAGAGTTCCATACACTTCAGTTTTTCATATATATTGGGGTAATAGTTCATAACACGAAATGCCACAGAACCTGATTTTTGTCACATTCTACTTCCTTGTCTATGCAAAATAATACTGGTTTTTCTTTACTACATCTGTTAATTTTACAAGCTTTCTTTTAATTTTTCGTCATGGATTTTTTTTAATTGCCAAATGCAATATTGAGTTAAAATTTAAGATAAGGTTTTCATATCTCACATGCCAACATTTTTTTCTTCCTGACTGATTCACTTCAGAAATCCAAATAGCAAGGATGCTTCTTCTCTGGCTTGAATAAACACGTCAATCTGTAGAACAGTGGAAAAGCCACATTCTCTTGATAATTGTTAACTCATTGCCAGATTAAAATGTATGCAGCCTCTTCTTCCTACCACACAAATTGTGCCTAAAACAAAATAATAATTCTGCTTTGTTGAACAAAAACATCATCCAAATCAAGACAAGGTTTTTCTTAATGACCTAAAATATGTGTTTGCCCTAAAGGAGGAAGAAATTTAAAAAGCAATGACAACACAGTGTTTTTCCAGGAGATAGTAATTAGAAATGAATTAGAGCTTCCGACAGAGTGAAAACAAGAAGGCCCTGTTTACATCTTATGCTAAGTTCAGCCCAGGCTTATGAACCTTCATTATCCAAAAATCATCTCTCAACCGTATCCTACAAATGGATGTGATTTGCAGTTTTAGCTCACCTGGCATTTGAGATATGTGAGTGGGTTGTCATTTTGTTGGCGTTTTTGTAATCTTAAGAAGGACGGTTTTGTTATATCCAAACCAATTTCAGCCTCAAAAAAGCAGCAGCTACCCTGCGTGCTCTTCCGTTACCCCTTTTAAAGATATGCCTGCATTATTCCAAGAACTCTAGAGCCAACTCACTGAGACTCCAATGTAAACGTCTGTAATTTTGAACAGAACTCATTTCTGGTAGCTTTTTACTCTGGGCATTACAGGTCATCATTCATCCAAATGGGAGAAGCAATTTACAGAAATAAACATGTATATTAAAAGGCTGAGAGAATAAGAGCACAACCCACTGGGAGGTCTTCTTCCCTCACTCATACCTGGAGGGCTTTGGTTCACTCCCTCCAAAACTCCCACATGCTCATGTGTAACCAGCTGTCCAGCCAACCTCAGTCACCCAATCCCAAGGGAGCAACATAAAAGGGATGGAGAGGGTCAAAGATTAGGAGATGTCAAGATCCAACTCGGCTGACCTAGTAAAAGAAAATGAAAATGAAAAAGAAAAGAAAAAAAAAAAGCCAGGCCCTCCCTATTGGCCTGGACATTGAAAACTCGAGCAGTGGCAGGAAAAGTGAAAGAAGAAAAAATAAAAGTCAGCCGCATGAAAGAGGCAGGGCACAGAAACACCAGCTTGAGCTGGAGAATGGTAGTCAGAGAAAACTCTTAAGGAAGGGCCAGAGTGTTTGGAAAGGTGGGGAAATCCATGAGGGAAAAGGGAAACACAAATGAGACCAGGAAGGCAGTGGGGGACATCCACTGTAAGGGCACAGAGCCCACTGAACATTCCCAGTGGTGCTCATAATTATTACCTACCATATTATTGTTTGCTAGAGTGTCAGCTCAGGAGCTTATTGGGTGCTTTGTTTATTTCACTGTTTTTTTCTAAGACACAATACATTGTAAAAAGCTTTCCTTTAACAGCTAGTTTGGGGGGGGGGTACCTGGGTGGCTCAGCTGGTAAGCAACTGCCTTCGGCTCAGGTCACGATCCTGGAGTCCCAAAATCGAGTCCTGCATCGGGCTCCCTGCTCAGCAGGGAGTCTGCGTCTCCTTCTGACCCTCCCCACTCTCATTCTCTCTCTCTCAAATAAATATTTTTTAAAAATTCTAAAAAAAAAAAGTTTGGAATATCCCTAAGTATTCAATTATCTAGACAATTCACTTTTCCAAGACCATTATTCTCCAATCCATCTTGATAACGACAGTAATTTTATAATTTCACTGCTATAGATTGAATGTGTCTCCCCAAAATTCATATATTGAAACTCAAACCCCAGTGTGATGGTATTTGGAGGTGGGGCCTTTGGGAGGTGATTAGGTCATGAGCCAGAGTCTTCAAAAATGGGATTGGTGCCCTCATAAAACAGACCTCAGAGAGCTCTCTGCCCCTTCCACCATGTGAGGACACCGAGAGAAGATGGCCATCTATGAACCAGGAAGCTCTCACAAGACACCAGGTCTGCCAGTACCTTGACTTTGGACTTCCCATCCTCCAGAATTATAAGAAATAAATTTCTGTTTTTTTAATAACCGCCCCCTCAAGTCTATACTAGTATCCTATTTTAGCAACCTGAATGGACTAAGACCTTCACCTTTTACAGTAGAAGTTCTTTTAATGTAGCTCCAAGTCTCTGAAAAAAGGAGGCTCTCTACTTACTAAAACATCTTATCTGTTGCCCACAGCACACTGAATCCACATAGCACCAACCAGCTGAATTTTATGTTTACCACAGATCCGTTGTTTGGGCCTATTTATTCCAATACTATTGTAATGATGCAATTCAGTTTTTAAAATATATAAACTGGTAAAAAAAAAATGAGTGCAAAAGAAAGATTTCTCATGTAAAGTAAATTGAATGCCTTGAAAAAAATTAAGCAAATTGGTTTATAAAAAATGTTGGATTTTTTAAATGAGAAAAAGAACTCAGAAGAATCCAGATAGATTTTGCAATGTTTTCTAAATGTCTTTAAACTCTCCATTTTAAATAAACAAAACCAGGAAATTATAGAAAATGCAGGGGAAATTCCAATTCACAGATCCAAATTCAAAGCAAAGGCCTTGGTCTTACATCAAAAGCCTCGTAAATCACTGTACATGTATCTATTTTAGTTAAAATAAAGTACTTAAGGCACGTATATAGCATCCTACCACTGCCTACCTGTACCAGCTTTTTTCAGTGATCCTATCAGCTATTGGTCCCAGTGACTCAGAGAAGATAGCTTCCACTACATTTATTTTAAAACTCTGGGAATAGATGCCCCCATCGATCTTTTACATTCAAAGTGCACAATGATACTGGTAAATGTCTGCATCTTGCACGCACAGAATGGAGTTTAACTCATCTGGCCATCTGTGGAGGGATCTATTTGTCCTCTTGGCAGAAATTGTCCTTTAGTTGGTTGACAGTCCTGAAAGCATACCTGCTCTCCTGTTTTTTGCACATTTTAGCAATGGCATTGTACCCTGCTGTCCCTGAGGCCTGCTCTGAAGCCGGTCCCGGGGCAGAAATGGTAGTCTAGCTCCTAGCCCTTGAGCTTTCTCCTGAGATGTGTGAGGTACAGGAAGGGAGGTGTGCATGTCAAGTGGGGTACCCTACCGCACCCTATTCCCAGATTAATCTCTACCCCTAGTAGGTTCTCCCCCATCACTTTGCATTTGGAAAGGACATCCTTTGCTTGGTTTGGTTTCTAAACTGAATTTACAGGTTCAGCAGAAATATTCCAAGTTCAGTTCTGGTCTTAGCTTCAACCAAACCTGGATGGAAAGATTTGAAATGGCTCTTTTCCTGCCATGATATTTTTTTGCCTAGGCCCATAAATGAGTGACTAATAAGCTTGGGAAAACATGTAAATTGCTGGGGTGGGTGTTCTGCAGCAATTTTCATTCACTCAGAAGCGGGATTAAATAAAAGCCCTGCAAAATATAATTCATTTCTGTTTCTCTCCTAACAGGGTACAAAAATATCTCATACAGGAAGGGCAGAAAATAGAGAAACCTGTAGGCAGTTATGGAAGAGCCTTACCCTCATGAGTGAGAAGGCTGGCCACCAAAGTATTGAAGGAAACTACAATGGTGTATCTTGCAAACTTGACACCCAGTTGGATCCTTTTCACAGCCCCTTCCTCTATATAAAATTACTTTCTATAATAATCACTATTTTCCTGGTTTGATTGTTTAGTTTTAATTTTAAAAATACATTCTCATTTTAAAGATAATATTCAAAAAAAATAAAGATAATATTCAAATTCCATTCAATATCTCATGTATGAAATAAAATTTGCATTTAACAAACAAAAACATTATACCTCACAGTTCACCACTCTATTTCACTGTTTAAATTGTAAATACAAAAACCCTATGATGTGTAAAATGAATTTCTGCAAAGGATGCCTCAGCCTACATTTTAATAGGAGTGAATATAAATCTGTTTTCTGTGTTTGAAGGTGGGAAACAAGATCCCCCACCAAAAATGGGCCTTTTCCCATACGAATACTTTTTTCTTCAAAGTAGTTAAAGTTGTAAATATGTCTGCCCCACAACAGATAAGCATATGGCTACCTTACCTAACATTAACTATAGCAATTGTTTAGAACTTAGAATAACAAACATTGTGGCAGATGGGAGGGGGGGAATATTGTATCTTTGACATTGTTTAGAATTGCCAGCAAATGGTGATAATAAAAAGCAGATGAAATTCTAGTCAATTTTTATTGCTTTTAAATTCTCTACAGACCATGTGCCCCCTTACTCTCTGTACCTGAGGCGGAATGCTCCCAGGGCTGTGCTTGATACGTCACTATCACCAGTCAAGGGCAACCATCATCTGAGGCCTTACACAAAAGCTACCTGGACCCAGGGGTTCCACTTCTGGTTGAATCCAGACATAGAAATCAGTAGGGCATCTCAACTCCAGGACATTAGTGAGAACTGATAAAGTGCTGGATGAATTTTTATTTATTTATTTTAAAAGATTTTATTTATTTATTTGACAGAGAGAGAGACAGCCAGCAAAAGAGGGAACACAAGCAGGGGGAGTGGGAGAGGAAGAAGCAGGCTCCCAGCAGAAGAGCCTGATGTGGGGCTCGATCCCAGGACTCTGGGATCACGCCCTGAGCCGAAGGCAGACACTTAACGACTTAGCCACCCAGATGCCCCTGGATGAATATTTAAAAGGATGTACAAACAAATCCAGTTCTTTTGGGCCATGGGAATGTTTTAAAATGAGGTTCTAATTTTCTCATTTTGCTTAACCAAAAAATGCTTTTTTCCAGTTCTTCACTTTTCATTCTAGATTGTAAAGGCTATTGAGTGAATGGAAGGACAGGTGAGTGGGGTGAGTCCATGAGAGGGGAGCTATTATTTATATGCTGATTTGAACCCACATCTCTCAATTTACTCAACAAACACACCAACAAACAAAAGCTAGTGATGAGATTCCTACCCAGAGGGTTCCCCCAGAAACAAATGAACAGGTCAGTTGAACAGGTAATCAAAGTCTCAGCACCAACGAATTTCCAGTCTAGACCAAGAACTGTGTATGTGAGATCCAGAGCAAGAATGGCCTCCTTTGCAGTAAATGCCAGAGAATGACAAACAGCTCTCTAGCTTGTCCTGTGGCCCTCATCGTTGACATGAGGAAGAGGGCCAAGGAAATAAGCAAACAGAAAATAATTGACTCTTCCACTTTGGAAGGCTCAGCAGATCCAACATAAACACCATGTTGGCCATGAAGACTTACTGCTTCAGATCACATCCTGTGTTCTTTCACTTGACCATAACCTCTAAGGCTGCAGCATCTATAAGCACTGAGGGCAAGCATCTGAATTTAAGATCAGATAAAAGAACCCATTCCACAAGGAGCTCCTCTGCTACTGTCAGAATACAGGGATTTTCTCATGTTTAGACGAACCCTCTCACTAACAGAGAACAAAACCTTTTCATATCATACCTACTTCCTGTTGATCTTACTCTAAGACCCTTTAGAAAAGGAAGGAAATAGAGAAGAAACTTACTTCAGAAGAAAAATTTACCCTAACAAAAAGAAAGACATACACTCGCACAAAAATGGCAATCTCCGAGGTTTTTGGTAATGTTGAGTAGTGGGTATGTTACCAAAGCCAAAAGAATAACAATAAAAGCAATATATTTGAAGTATATTTTTAACATTTTGTAAAATCTCCAGCTGTAGAGTTGAAATAAATTTTAGCTAAACTTGATGCTTCGTTCAAACCACAAAAATCCTAATTAACATGTAACATAAAAACTAAACCTACATATAAAATGTCCACATAGTTAGATATGCAATAATATGCAGCAATATCACCTCAATGATTTTTCAGAAGTTTATTTTCGTCTTATTATTTGAATAACTGAAGTATTGTATCCAAGAGGGAAAGAAAAAAAAAAGTTCTTTTTTTTAAGTCTGAAAGTGATATACTTTGTTACACTTCCTACTCACTTAAATGACTCAAAATATTTCCATGCCATTTTCTCATCCGCACAATAATCTGATATGTATTCAAGAAATAAAATTCTCCCTTTACGCCATTCTCTACATATTTTTAACAGTATCCTAGCCTCCAAATGACTGTGATATTTCTTGAAGTTAATGCAGTATGGGAAGAGATTCATAAATCTGCCAAGGGGGATAAAAGAAAAAGAGCAAATATCTAATTTATAGCATCTAAATAACAGAGAGATCAAACATGTATGAATGGTGCAAATCACATATGCCAATATCTGCATGTGTGTGTGTGCAGAAATGAGAATGTATGCATATGCACACACGTCTCGCCAATTACCTCAAGTCTTAAAGGTCAGATTCTATTCCCAGAGCAGCATCTTACTGACCTGAAAAAAATCGAATGAACATTCAATTGTGAGGAATTGGATATGGTCCCCTTACCACACCTCCCACAGCTCTGTAACTTCTTTAACTATTTCACAAACAGGGCTCCAAAACCTTCACTTTGCTCTCATATAAGCCAGTGTGGAGTTGCTGGATCTGCGATACATACACAGAGTTCCAAAGTTAAAGGCTGAAGAACTGACTCTTACCAGAGAAAGGAAATATTGCCCAGCTTGAATTTCCTCCACCTTTTCCTGTAAATTGAAATTCTTGCCCTAATCAAGCTGTTTCCAATCACATATGAAATGGACAAAAAGGAAGCGGAAATTAAGCATCACAGAATCTGCTTTAGGCACAGAGTGAGACCTGCAAAGGTTTCTAGGACCCAGCCAGAAATCACCTCGCTAGAATATATTTGCTCTTCTTGAAGCATATATTCTCCTAATTAGTTGTAATAAAATTAATGGAACTAAAATGGTCATCTTTCTGTTATCCCTTGCCCTCTTTTCTTACCTCTCTCTCTCTGCCTTTCTCTCTTCCTTTCTTTCTCTCTTTTAAACTTAGAGAGTTACAGAAAAGGGGGTTGCTTTGGTTACCATTAACTCAATCTCATCTCATATCCTTTCACAAGTATAAAATTAATTCTGAGTGATTCTGATTATAGCAACTGTACCCCAGCCCTGATCGAGCCTAATTACAACTTGATGCAGGGTCCCCGCCATTGTTGCATCCAGGTAATGGAGCCTGAATTTCAGCCAGCAGTGCCTTGTTAATGAATAGGAGCATGAGAGGCCTGCACATTGTCTCCAGTGACCTCTTCTGCATCGTAAAGAGCAAACTGCATTGATAAACACACTAAGATGGTTATTATCCATTATTCAGTTTTACAATTAGGGAACACCTGGCACCGTGGCAGCCAGCCACTCTTTACCTTCCATCCATATCTATGTGGGCCCCAAACTCGGACACAATATAGCACACCAATTTCCCTTTATTAAAGGAAAGAGTTGTAAGGAGAGGTGCTGTTGCTGTTTTTAAGTCTCCTTGCTCTTTGCAAGGAACAGATATTGACAGCAAACCTGCAAATATTAGAGATGGCTTTGAGATGGCCTTTTACATATTGTTCTTTCATATTAAGAAGGACTTATAGACCAAGAAGCTCCCCACAGCTCCTGAAGCCTGCTACGCTTCCAGATTAACAAGACATGAGGAGTTCAAAGAACAAAGAAATGCAGTATCACCATCTTTGAACCCACAGAAAAGGAAAATCCATTGCATTTTTCTTAGTCCTCACCACCCATCGACTTCCAATTAGTCTAGTTCTTTTCTGACTTTACAAATCTTCATTTTGAGCATTCAACCCACTTTAAGGAAGAGGGCTGCCTGTCTTTGGTGGCAAATATATTTTAGAGTTCTTTTATCTTTGCATGATCATAGTTAATTTTTGATCATTCTATTGTATGAAAAATTTCAGCCCAGATTTTTTTCCAGCAGTAGTTAAGAGGCAAGTTTTAAGTACATAGGACAGAGAACCTCTATTTTCTAGACAGCCCTAGGTGGATTTTCTATCACCTCACAACTTCAGAAGTTAATGAGGAAGCTGGTGGGATGAGGGAGAGGGATAATGGGATGCATGGCCTCAGAGACTTAATATACAGTTTTGCCAGTTTGAAGCTTCTAAAATCAATTTAGGGGCGCCTGGGTGGTACAGCAGTTAAGCGTCTGCCTTCAGCTCAGGGCATGATCCTGGCGTCATGGGATCGAGCCCCACATCAGGCTCCTCCGCTATGAGCCTGCTTCTTCCTCTCCCCTGCTTGTGTTCCCTCTCTCGCTGGCTGTCTCTATCTCTGTCGAATAAATAAATAAAAAAAATCTAAACAAAAAAATAATAAAATAAAATAAAATCAATTTAAACCAGGGCACTCAGAGGTCTCTGGAAAAACAGGCTTGTGCCAGCCAAACTCACCAAAGAGCAAACTGGAATTCAGAAAGGCAGTCAAGATTAAAATCTGAATATGGCATATTGAGTTCACAGGTTCTCAACTGGAAACAGGCAGTATTGACCAGTTGTACCCAGTAGCTGATTTGAAAATGGCTATATAGCCATTTACAGCTCCCTTTCCAGCAAACCCTCAAACCTTGCTCACATTTTTCTCTGTGTTTCTTTCCAGTGCCTAAAACAAACAAAAAATAAGATAAAACAACAAAAAACAAAAATGGATAGTTTCTTTTCTAAGAAATGCTGAAGGTACTTCAATTTTACAATTACAAAGTTAAAGAAGACAAATTTTCACCAAAGCTCAAGTTGGCACCTGGAGATTTACTTAAGTTCATATAAATGTGGGTGACTTCATCAGACAAGGTCAAAGATTGTAGATCCCACACCATTAAACTGTGATCCTGTTATTATTTTTCAGAAGTCCTAGAAGGTGAGAGAAAGCACATAAATGCAATGTTCTGGGTGTATCCCCAGAGGTCAAATCATGCCGACATCATGGAACCCAGCCCTTCTCAAAACCTATTCTGTTGTCCCACCATCAAGAAGGAGCCCTTGAGCAGCATGAAAGTATGAGTCAGGAAGAATGTAACCTTCTTAAGGTAAAATGGCAAGGTTTTACTCAAACAAATGATAAAACACCATTTTCAAATATACTCCTCAAGAAAGACCACTTTGTCAACATCACAGAGGTTGGCTTTGTTTTAATTTTTGGCTTGCAATCCTATCACAGTTCTCACAGAAATGCTTGGCCAAAAATGATGTCTTATACACTGAAATCAGATTGACTAAAATCAAAGCATTGAGAATTAAAGCTCACACTTCCTTATTCTCAGGCTGGACTAAGGCCAGGGCCCTTTGGGAAGGGGCTTTCCATGGCAGCTGAGATAAGATGAAAAGACAATTCTGATCATCAGACTTATTTTACCGCCATCTATTTTTTCCATCCACCAACAAAGGACCTCCTGCCTTCCCTTCCTTGGCCACTGGTATCTCTTGGAATAGAGTCACCAATAAGAGAAGCAACTCATGTGACCTCAAGTCAGAAAGGGACCTTATGAAATCATGAAGGATACTTCTGAGGAAGATGTCAGAATAGGAGCCTCCTAAGCTCACCTCATCCCACAGATACAACCAGATAACACCCACATCAGTGCAAATAACCCAGAAAACAACCCAAAGACTGGCAGAACAGACTCTACAGCTAACTGTACAGAATAGGCCACACTGAAGAAAGTAGGAAGACCTTCAGGGCTGTCCACAGAAGGGAGGGATGCCACAGGTACAGAGAGAGGAAAGAAACAGACCCTCACACTAGGCACCCCAGGCACCAGGAACCCACATAGGGAAGACAAATCACCATAACATTTGCCTTTGAAAACCAGGGGCCATAATTTCATGAGTTCGTACAATCAGTGGGGCTTAACACTTGAAACTTTAAAAATCAGCAGCCCGGCTCTGAGAGAGCCAAGAGGGTGAGAGGAAACTGAGTCTCTACCCTTTTAGAGGCATCACAACAAACAGCCTGTGTGTTCACATCACAACATACAGCATAGAAGGAATAGTTTGAAAAATGCCCAGGATGTGCCATAGAGAGATACCTTTACTAATCTCAGAACATGTGCTGGAGGGGCAGGGATCTTGGGAGACTTCTCCAGGAACAAAGGAGCTAGAGGGTGCCATTTCCCACCCCCACCACCCAGACTAGTCACACAGACACCTGTAGGAACCAGCAGGGTGCCCACACTCTCCACCTAGCTTGCAAACAGCATACCCCACCCCTACATTCTTCTGTGGACATGCCCCCTCCAGCCAGGCCTCGGCCTCGAAAGCTCTTCCCATAGCATATTCACGCAAACCTTGCTAACAGCATATGCCTCACACCCCTGCTTTTCTACAGACTTGCTCCCTTTAATACACCTTTGGTGGGAACACACCCAAAGCAATGCTACAAGCCTGGCAGTATGCAAGCAGCCCCAATAGGGGTGGCACCACTCCCAAGTGACTCCTGCAGCCCCAGACTGGCCCACTAATGACACAGGGACAAAACCCTGCCCATAACAGGCAAAGAGAGCCATTGCAAATGACTGGACTGAAGGCAAAAGCAGCTCAGCCACAACAGTAGGTCACATATAACACACATAGGAGACACCCCTGAAGCACCAGATTCTGGTGAAGAGGGGACATTGCACTATAAGGCACTACAGAACTCCTTCTTCATAAGGCCACTACTTTCAAAAGCAGGAGACATAGCTGACTTTCCTAAAACAGAGAAACAGTTACAGAGAGTTAAACAAAATGGGGAGACAGAGGTGTCCCAAATGAAATAATAAGGGGGAAAAATCACTGCAAGAGAGCTAAAAAAAGAGAGAGAGAGAGAGAGAGAGAGAGAGAAGTAATATGCCTGACAGAGAATTTAAAGTAATGGTCATAAAGATACTCACTGGACTGAAAAAAAGAGTGGAGGATCTCAATGAGACCCTTAACAAAGAGACAGAAAAAATAAAAAAGAACCAATCAGAGATAAAGAACTCAATAACTCAAATTAAAAATACACTAGATAGAAGACATAGTAGACTAGAGGAAGCAGAAGAACAGACTGGTGACATGGAGGACAGAAAAATGGAAAGCAGGGGTGCCTGGGTGGCTCAGTCGTTAAGCGTCTGCCTTTGGCTCAGGCATGATCCCAGGGTCATGGGATCAAGCCCCACATCAGGCTCCTTGCTCTGCTGGGAGCCTGCTTCTTCCTCTCCCACTCCCCCTGCATGTGTTCCCTCTCTCGCTGGCTGTCTCTCTCTCTGTCATATAATAAATAAATAAAATCTTAAAAAAAGAAAAAAAAGATTAATGGAAAGCAACTGTACTGAACAGAGAGAGGGAAAATAATAATAATAATAATAATAATAATAATAATAATAATAGTAAATTTTAAAAAAATCAGCAACACCATCAAGTATAATAACATTTGCATTATAGGGATGCCAGAAGAAGAAAAGAGAGAAAAGTGGGCAGAAAATTTATCTGAAGAAATAATGGCTGAAAGCTTCCAAAATCTGGATGGAAACAGAAATCCAGATCCAGGAGGCATAGATGCCCCCAATAAAATCAACCCAAGGAAGTTCACACCAAGATACATAGTAATTGAAATGGCAAAAAGTAGCGACAAAGACAGGATTTTTAAAGCAGTGAAATAAAGCAGGTTATATAAAAGGGGAAACCCCATAGGGTATCAGCAAATTTTTCAGCAGAAACTTCGCAAGCCAGAAAAAAGGGGCATGATATATTCAAATGCTGAAAGATAAAAAACCTGCAGTCAAAGATACTCTATCCAGCAAGGATACAATTCAGAATAAAAGGAGAGATAAAGAGTTTCCCAGACAAATAAAAGTTAAAGGAATTCATGACCATTAACCCAGCCCTACAAAAAAAAAACCCCTATTAACGGGGACTCTTTGAAGGGAAAGGAAAGACCATAAGTAGGAGTAGGGAAAGTAGGAAGCACAAAAGTAGTAAAATTGCATATATCTATAAAAATCAGTCAAGGGATTCACAAAATAAAAGGATGTAAAGTATGACATATACCTAAAACATGGGAGGGAGTGGAATAAACAATGGGTTCAAACTTAAGTGACAATCAATTTAAGATAGACTGTTATATGCAGATGTTATATACAAACCTATTGGCAGTCACAAATCAAAAACCAGTAATACATATGCAAAAAATATAGAGAAAGGAATATAAGACTTTCACTAAAGAAAGCCAGCAAAGTGTGAGAGAAGAGAGCAAGAGAAGAAAGAAACAGAGAATATCTACAAAAATAATCATAAAACACGTAACAAAATGGCAATAAGTACATTAATATCAATACTTATTCTGAATGTAAATGGACCAAATGCTCCAAAGACACAGAGTGATGGAATGAATAAAAAAGTAAGACCCATCTATATGCTGCCTATCAGATATTCATTTCCAACCTAAAGACACATGCAGATTGAAAGTAAAGGGATGGAAAAGCATTTATCATGCAAATGAAAGTGAAAACAAAGCCTGGGTAGTACTTATATCAAACAAAATAAACTTTAAAACAAAGACTAAAAGAGACAAAGAAGGGCACTTTATTACCATAAAGGGAACAATCCAACAAGAAGGTATAACAATTGTAAATATTTATGCACCCAACATGGGAACACCCAAATACATAAAGCAGCTAATAACAAACATAAGGGAACTAATCAATAGTCATACAATAATAGCAGGGGACTCTAACACCCCATTTAATCAATGGATAGATCATCAAAACAGGAAATCAACAAGGAAACAGTGGCTTTGAATGACATATTGACCATATGGATCTAACAGATATATTTAGAACATTCCACCCTAAAACAGCAGAATACACATTCTTTTCAAGTATATATGGAACATTCTCCAGAATAGATCACCTATTAAGTCACAAAACAAGCCTCGACAAATTCAAAAAGATGGAAGTCATACTGTGCATGTTTTCTAACCACATCACTATAAAACAAGAAGTCAACTACAAGAACAAATCTGGAAAGAACACAAATACATGGAGGTTAAATAATATGCTACTAAACAATGAATGGGTCAACCAAGAAATTGAATAGGAAATCAAAAAATACATGGAGACAAATTCCAATGAAAACACAATGGTCCAAAATCTTTGGGATGCAGCAAAAGAGGTCCTAAGAGGGAAGTTTACAACAATTCAGGCCTACATCAAGAAGCAAGAAAAATCTCAAATAAACAACCTAATCTTACACCTAAAGGAGCTAGAAAAAACAAACAAACAAACGAACAAACAAAACCCCAAACTAATAGAAGGAAATAATAAAGATTAGAGCAAAAATTTTAAAAAAAATGAGCAGATCAATGAGGGATGCCTGAGTCGTTTAGTCAGTTAAGTGTCTGCCTTTGGCTCAGGTCATGATCCCAGAGTCCTGGAATAGAGCCCCACATTGGGCTCCCTGCCCAGCAGGGAGTCTGCTTCTCCCTCTCCCCTCTCCCTATGCATGCTCCCTCTTTCTCTCTCTCTCTCTCAAATAAATAAATAAAATCTTTTTAAAAAGAAATTTAAGAAAAAGAACAGAGCAACAGGGGTGACTGGATGGCTCAGTTAGTTAAGCATCTGCTTCAGCTCAGGTCATGATCTCAGGGTCCTGTGATCGAGCTCCACATCGGGCTCCCTGCTCAGCGATAAGTCTGCTTCTCCCTCTCCCTCTGTGGTCTCTCTCACTCTCACTCTCTCTCAAATAAATAAATAAAATCTTTTTAAAAAGAAATTTAAGAAAAAGAACAGAGCAACAGGGGTGACTGGATGGCTCAGTTAGTTAAGCATCTGCTTCAGCTCAGGTCATGATCTCAGGGTCCTGTGATCGAGCTCCACATCGGGCTCCCTGCTCAGCGATAAGTCTGCTTCTCCCTCTCCCTCTGTGGTCTCTCTCACTCTCACTCTCTCTCAAATAAATAAATAAAATCTGGGGGGGGGGGGAGACTCTTAACTATAGAAAACAAGTTGTTCGTTACCAGAGCGGGGGCAGGTGGGGGAAAAGGTGAAATAGGGATTAAGAGTATACTTATCATCATGAGCACTGAGTAATGTACAGAATCGTTGAATTACTATATTGTTAGGTATACTGGAATTAAAATTTAGAAATAAAAAATAATTTAAAAAAATTTTTAAGAAATCATGAAGTTAGATTATGGAGTAGAACCTGGTCTTGCTGGTGCATGTGTGTGCATGTGTATGTGTGTGTGTTAATGGTAAAAAGGAAACATATATAGATGTCACCTATTTATTCATTTGAAAAAAAATTTTGAGAACCTTTTGTGTCTAGCACTATTATAGGGCTGGCTATACAGCCAGGAATAAATCAGACCAAAAAAATACATGTGTTCATGGAACTCATATTTGTATGAAAATAAATGTGAGAAATGCACATCAGATATGAGGAACACATATCAACGGATTCAAAGAACAAAACACCATCAAGGGACTTCATAGAACTCGTTCTAAAATTATAAGTAGAAATACCTTCAGAATAACTGTGGAAAAACTGAAATTAACTGAACAAAAATAATTAAATAACACGTCCATAAAACATCTCATGAAGCCACCATTTGTGCCTATCAAATTAGCCAAATTGTTTTTCAAGAATGGTAGGCTGAGCACTCTTATAAGCTAGCTGCTGGTGGGCAGGTCAAGCGCGCAAGGCTATAGGAAAGCAATTTGACGTGGATGTCAAGAAACTGAAATTTAAATATACATAGCCTTCTATACAGTAATTCCTCTTAGAGCTATGGGTCTCAACCTTTACTGTGTCTAAAACTGTCAGGAGCTTTTCTAAAGGGCAAATTCCTGCGCTCTAATGTCAGAAGTTCAGAGTCTGCAGGTCCAGGGTGGGACCCTTGAGCTGCATTTATATCTGATTCTGATGAAGGTGGTTAGGGCATCACATCACAAGAGGAGCTGCTCTAGAGGGATCTATTGCAAGACAGCTGTCAGAAATGTAGAGAAAGATTTACACTTGAAGCTTTGATCTCCGCTCCTATTTATAATGTTGACCAATTGTAAAAACCTAAATATAAATAAGGAGATGGCAAGAGTAATTATGATACATTCTTACAAGATATTATACAGCCATTAAAAATGGGCTTTAGGGGATATTTAATAATGTGGGAAGACACTAAATGAAAGAAATCAAGATGCAAAATTGTATATACACTGTGTGTGTATGTGTGTGTATAATACTGCAATAAAAAACATCAAACTGTTAATAGTGGCTATGACTGGGTAGTAGGATTATGAAAAATACTTATCTTCTATATGTCACTCTATATTATCTGAATTTGAAACAATGAACAAGTGTCACGTTCATAAACCAAAAATAAAGAAACTTAAAAAAATAAAGAAGTCATAAATCTCTTCTCTGCTTCTAAGCAGAAATATACCCAAATCATTCCACACATAGTTACCTAGTCTACTGCTCTTTTTAGGCCCCATTAAGGAAATCAAGAATGAGACAGTTGTCATTTATGTCAAGCCTCTGTTGTCCCTGTTGAAATATAAATCTGCTTCCTCTTACTCTTGCCTCATGGACTGAGAGACCAGCTGTTTGTTTACTTCCTGAAAGTGTTGTTCAAAATGTCACCCAAGCTGGGTTGTGTCTATTTATGTCCCAAAGGTCTCCTAGGAAGGAGATGTGTGAACTGTCATTGATCAGGAAGTGCTTGGGGAGAAGGCGAGTGACTGTAAGCAGCTAGAAAGGATAGGTTCTGGTTTCTTGGAGAGACTGGCTGCGAGGGCTAAGGAAGGTGTTTTCCAAATAATGTTCTATTCAGTAGACTCTTTTGGAAATAATTAATCAATCAAGGAGTAACATCTGAAAACATCTGCCTAAAATGTTTCCATTAGCACAAGTTGCATGGTGAGCCTATAAATCTCACAAAACAATTTTAAAAGAATGTTTCTTAAAAAAAAAAAAATTAGCAGCCACAGTCTGACTTCCCTTATGGAAAACATACAATAAAAGCTACTATGGTGGGTGAAGTACCTCTCTCATCCATCATTTCTTCTTCCTTCCCACTGCTCAGACCCCTATTGCTCCATGATAGGAGGTCCAAACTAGTCTCTGGGAGGCCCTGATTTTGGTTGTCTCATTCTTTGGCTCTAAAGCTTTAACAGGAAGTTACTACCCTTGAAACAAAGACTCATTTTACTCATCTGTAAATTAGACCTAAAGATAGATGTTCCAAAGCATGTGGGGATGCAAGGAGCCTGTCCCACTCCTAGTACCCAGCCTGTCTCAATCCCGCTAATAATCTGGTTTTATTTACCTTAGTATGCAAGGCTTCAGTTCAGCATCAGCACACCGGAGGCGCCTAGCAAACGTTTATCAAAGGAATAGGAGAACTGGAGAGTCAGTAACTTTGATGATGCTAAGCTTCCTTGTATGCTACCCATCGCACGTGCTACAAATAGAATCTGTATTGGTTCGATTTTTCTGCCCTTGTAGCCATTATTCATTGAAAAACAACAAATATTTATTGGGCAAATCCAACATGCCTGGCCCCGGGGATAAAGCAGTGAACAAAATAGACACAGATCTTCTTTTCATAGAGCTTACGCTGTAGTGGGAACTGACAGAGCCCCCACATTATAAATGTGCTTTTGGAGACAGATAAGCACTAGGAAGAAAATAAAAGTGGGTTACATGATAGAGTCTGAGAGCAAAAGCAACCATAGTTGGTCAGGGCAGGTCTCTCTGAGGAGATGATATCTGAACTAAGACCTAAATGATGAGGCAGAGGAAACGCTAATCCACATAGCTTTTCTACATCTGCAATGTTTTAATTGAGGCAAAATATATACAGAGTAAAATGCATGTATCTTAAGTTTATAATGTAATGAGTTTTTCTAACATATACACCTTACGTAATCATCACCATCAAGATACAGAACATCTCCGTTACCCCCAGAAAGTTCTTAGCTACCCAGTCATTTCCCTTCCCACCCCACCCTCTGCGGCATCCTCTATCCTGATTTCCGTTATCATAGATTTGTTTTGCCAGTTCCTCAGCTTTATATAAATGGAATCATGCAGTATACACTCTTTGGGTCTAGTTTCTTTCATCAATATAACGTATCTGAGATCTATCGATGTTATTGTATGTATCGGTAGTTTCCTCTTTTTTATTGCTGAACAGCATCCAATTGTATAACTTCACCACAATTTGCTAATCCAGTCTCCAGCTGACAGACATTTAGGTTGTTTTCTGGTTTGGGCTATTATGAATAAAACTACTATAAATATTCTGGTACAAATATTCTTACATAGTCTTGTTATAGACATATAGTTTTATTTCTCTTGGGTAAATATTTAAGAGTAGAATTGCTGAGTCATGTATGTAGGTGCATGCTTGTCATTTTAAAAAACAGAATTATGAGAATTTATAATTCATAATTCACCTGCAAACTATAAGAATTCCAGTTGCTCCACATATTTGCCAACATTTGTGTTGTCAGATTTTAATTTTTTAAAATAATTTTAGAGAGAGAGCTTGGGTGGGGGAGAAAAGCAGACTCCCCACTGAGCACGAACCCAGGGCTCTGAGATTATGACCTGAGCCAAAATCAAGAGTCAGCCACTTAACCAACTGAGCCACATAGACATGCCATGTCAGAATTTAATTTTAGACATTCTAATGATTATATGGTAACTCACTGTGATTTTAATTTACATTTCTTGATGACTGATGATACACCTTTTCATGTGCTTAGTGGACATTTTTATAAATTCTTTCATGAAATATCTGTTTAAGTCCTTTGGTCATTTTTATTGCATAGTGTTTATTTTCTTATGGATTTGTAGGAACTTCTTACATATCTGGATATAAGTCTTTACTCAGATGTATCTCCACCCCAACTCCCACCATCTGTGGATTGCCTTTCATTTTTTTAATGGTACCTTTTATATGCAAATTTTTAAAATTTTGACAATGTCCAATACATCAAGTTTTTGGTGCTTTTTGTGTCTTCTCTAAGAAATGTTAAGCTACCCAAGTTTGAGAATATTTTCTCTTATGTTTTCTTTTTTTTTTTTTAATAAGATTTTATTGTTTTATGAGAGACAGAGAGAGAGAATGAGCAGGAAGGGGCAGGGGGAGAGGAAGAAGCAGGCTCCCTGCTCAGCAGGGAGCCCGAAGTGGGGCTGGATCCCAGGATCACAACCAGAGCCAAAGGCAAATGCTTAACCGACTGAGCCGCCCAGGCACCTCTCCTGTGTTTTCTTATAAAAACTTAGTAGTTGTAGCTTTTACATTTAGTGTAGGATCTATCTTTACTTAATTTTGTATGTGTGGTATGAGATAGGGATTGAGATTACTTTTTCTCACACACTTATCCAGCTGTTCCATAATTTATTGAAAAGATTATTTTTTCTCCACTGAATTACCTTGGTACCTTTGCAAAAATCAATTAGCCACATATGCATGGGTCCATTTCTGAACTCTCTATTCTGGTCCACATGTCTATTCTTTTTTTTAAAGATTTTATTTATTTATTTGAGAGAGAGAGTGAGAGAGGGGTGAGGGACAGAGGGAGAAGCAGACATCCCACTGAGCAGGGAGCCCAATGCAGGGCTTGATCCCAGGACTCTGGGATCATGACCTGAGCTGAAGGCAGACGTTTAACCAACTGAGCCACCCAGGTGCCCCCATATGTTTATTCTTAGACCGATATGAATTAAGTGTCATTCTTTGATCTCTTGACAAATGTGATGTTGGAATTTCTTGTGATAATGTGAATGGGTTTCAAGTTCAATAGAAGTTTTTCACAGCAAGTGTTTCAAGATCATCATAAAGCCCTAATTAAGTATTAATTACAAAATTAAAGTACACTTTGAAATCGGGTCATATGAGCCCTCCAATATTTTATTTTATTTTATTTTATCTTATTTACTTTTTCAAGATTGTTTTGAATATACCAGGTCTACATATTTCTAAATAAATTTTAGAACATCACTTCTGCCTCTATTGGTCAACACAGTCATAGAGCCATCCCACCTTCAAGGGAGGGGAAACAAACCCACCTCTTAATGGAGGAGTCTCATGAGAACACAGGGAGGAAAGGAATTGATGACAACGATTTTTGAGACATTTCACCATCTAGACACAATAATTTGTATCCCAGCAGAATGTAAATACACTCAGCACCTTCCAAGGCCTCCAGAAACTCATCTCATTATAGCATCAGCTTAAAGTCCATGACCTCATTACCTGGATCCGGATGAAGATGGGCTTCCTCAGGTCTAGCTCCTTGGATATGATCAGAAGATCTGTGATCTAATGTGACAAGTTATCTGCTTCCCAAATGCCCAACAGAAAATATTAATGCAAAGATAAGATAACCATAATAGACACTAATATTCAGAAAGAAGAGAAATGACAGGCTCACAGAAGTTACTGGTCCGTACACATTCACCAAGACTAAAAAACCCGGGGTGACTCTATGTGCCCTCCTGCCATTTCCCATCACATACTGGCCTCAAATTCTCATGGAAACGCTTCACAACGGGTATGCTGAAGTGCGAACCATGAATGGGTCACAGTACACTGCTGGACATCTCTGACTTGGAGCAATCTGGTCTAGGTCCTCAAAAAGCAGCCCCAGGGAAGTGGGTTCTGATGGAATGAGCACAATGAGGGACACAAGGGACATCCTGACTCTTTGTTCCACCATGACAGGATGAGCGAGACCAAGGAAATAACCATCTGGTATTTCAGCGGCCCACTGCAGCCCACCTCTGCCCCGATCAAGGCTACTGCAGCTGCTAGGGAAGGAGAAGGGCATCCATGCAGCACGTCTCAGAAAGCTCAGCTGAGGCTGCTGGCACACCAGCTTCAGGTGTGACTCTCATGCGTGCCTTCACATCTATCCTGTACTTATGCCCATGTGAGGCCACATTCCCTTTTAGTGGTGTCCAAGCAGTAACAGCTTCATCATGACCTTGAAACATTTGCTGTGAAAAACTTCTATTGGACTTGAAATGCACTCACATTATCACAAGAAATTCCAACACCACATTTGTCAAAGAGAGGAAAAAATGTTACATTCTTTGAGTAGAATTTCAACCATGGTAAATTTTAGAATGGCTATAGAAATAGATTAAACATGATTAATTACTGTCTTGTACAAAGTTTCAATAATGACTACCGATACTTTTTAAAAGATTGCCATTTTAAAAAAAAAGTTTTGATCAGGATTTTCTCACAGACATTTTAAGCTTATAAACTGATATTACAAAGTTATGGGGTTTTTTTCAGCTATAAAAAGGAATGAAGTGGGGCGCCTGGGTGGCTCAGTGAGTTGAGCGTCTGATTCTTGGTTTTAGCTCAGGTCATGATGTCAGGGTTGTGAGATCCAGCCTCCCAGGTTCAGCGCTCGGTGGGGAGTCTGCTTGAGATTCTCTCCCTCTCCCTCTGCCCCTCCACCCTGTTCATGTGCATGTGTGCATGCACTCTCTCTCTCTCTCTTTCTCAAATAAGTAAATCTTTTTTAAAAAGTAATGAAGTACTGCTACACGCTAAAACATGGATGAATCTTGAAAACATTAAGCTAAGTGAAAGAAGCCTGAGAGAAAAGACCACATATTGTACGATTCCATTTATATAAAATGTCCAGAATAGGCAAATCCATGGAAACAAAAGGTAGATCAATAGTCGCCTAAGGCTAGGAGAAATGGAGATAATGGGGGTGATGGCCAATGGGTAAAGGATTTCTTTGAGCGGTGGTGAAATGTTCCAGAATTGATTGTGATGAGGAGTATATACAACTCTGCGCATATACTAAAAACTTTCAAATTTTATATTTCAAATGGGTGAATTGTTTAGCAAGTGTATTAGTTCCCCGTGGCTGTTGAAACAAATTACCACAAACTTTGTGGCTTAAAACAACAAAAATTTATTCTGTCACCATTCTGGAGGCCAGAAATCCAAAGTTGGTATCACTGAGCCAAAATCAAGGTGTCAGTAGAACTGGGCTCCCTCTGGAGGACTGAGGAAGAATCTATTCACTGCCTCTTCCAGCTTCTGGTGGCTTCTAGCTTCTGGCTTTCCTTGGCTAGTGTCTGCATCACTCCAATAGGCCAGCATCTTCAAATCTCTCTCTGTGCCATCTTCACATAGCCACGGGATGTGTCAAATCTCCCTCTGCCTCACCTTTATAAGGCTCCATGTGACTGCATTCAACTCTCACTCTGATAAATCCAGGATAATCTCTCCATCTCAAGAACCTTAACTTCATTACATCTATAAAAACCTTGTTTCCGTATAAAGAAACAGTTACAGGTTCCAGGAATTAGGACCTGATACTTTGGTGGCGGTAGGAAGGATCATTTTTTAGCTTACCACACCATGTGAAATATCTCAGTGAAAGTATTTTTTAAAATACAGAGGTTGTAATTTGTGAATAAATAAAATTTTGTATATACCAAAAAAGCGATGTCTGTGTTTAGTTGCAAGGACATCTAAAAGACATATTAATCAACTGATCTTGACTCAAACAGATCAACAATAAAAAGGCATTTCTGAAACAAATGAAGAAAAATGAACCTGGACTGGGTATCAGATAATACTAAGAAATTGTTTTTAACCTATTGGAAGTGATAACAGTATCACAGTTATTATTTTAAGTTATATCTGTTAGAGATTTATACTGAAGTGTTTTCAGATAAAATAAAATTAGGTCTGGAGTGAGTTTTAAAAGTTGGGGGGCGGGGATGGAATGGATGAAAACTGAAAAGCAAAGTGTTGATGTTTAGTTCAGGTCCTGGATATGTGGAGGGGAGTTGGTAATACACTATTCTCTTTATCTGTATATGTCTGAAATTTTTCCATAATTAAAGGTTAGGCGCCCCTGGGTGGCTCAGTCAGTTAAGTCTGCCTTCGTCTTAGGTCATGAATCCAGGATCCTGGGATCGAGCCCCACATGGGGCTCCCTGCTCATTCAAGAGTCTGCTTCCCCCTCTCTGCCCCTCCCCCCACCCCACCCCGCTCGTGAGTGCTCTCTTTCAACTAAATAAATAAAATCTTTTTAAAAGTTATATTCATTGAAACAAGCTCAATTTTTTTCATTTAAATTTTTTAACAGATTTTATTTGAAAGTTTTAAAAATATGTATCTTCTCTAACATTTGATATATATATTCTTATCATAATTCTATAACATAAAAAAACACTAATTTTTAAAATAAGCATCTCTATGAGGCATCTCTTTGAGATGCTCTCAAATTCCCTCCAGTTTTAGCCCAAATGCTCTTCAAATAATGTCATATTCTGTGCACCCTGACGTAAAAAGGTCAGAAAGTTCTGCCCAGGAGGAATCGATTTTTTACAAAGGGTGGATAAATACAGGCTTTCAAAGTCCTCCGTTTCTAAAAGTGCTCAGGGATTTCTCTTCAGCATCTTTTTAAAGTGCTTTCAGAAAACGGAATGCTTGAGATTGAAACAGTCCCCGCAGCTGCAGCACTGGTTTCAAATGCCCCACTATTTTGCAAGAAGATCCACACACACTCTCTTTGTGTGGTTTTGTGTTTCCCAAAGGAAAAACTAAATCCACCCCAGCGTTTTCATAAATGGAAAATGAAAGGCTTGAGAGCCGCCATCGAGCGGGACAGAAGAAGACATTTGGCAAAGCACACTTCTGCGAGGCTTTCGTCACCCCACCCCTGAAACCTTAGTCAATTAGCAACCTGCCACAACATGGCCATCGGAGGGAACTTAAGAGGCAAAGCTCTGGTCCTCATGGGGCCAGCTAGCCTGGGGAATGAGGGGCTCGGTGTTCAGGGGCGGAAGCCTGGTGTCTCTGTGGCTCTACAGCCAGCTGGAGCTGCAGCAGAGCCAGCTGGGGCGCACCCCTCCTCAACGCCCCCAGGTGCAGCCTGCAGCTAGGTTGTGCATTGCTCTTCCTCTGCGTGGTTATTTGCTTATCTCTGAATTTGGTTATTTGGTTGTTTATTTAAATCTGTAATGCACAAGGTAAAACATTTCAAAGAGGAAAAAAAAGTATCCTGTGGAAATAGAGTCTGTCTCCCAAGCTCATCTCTCCCATAGAGGCACCGTGTGCTATCAGTTTCTTTTGCATCCTTCCAGAGATTTCTATGTCTATATACCTGTGTATATACATACATTCAGGTAATCAAGCACATACTGCCCCTTCCCTCCAAATGCTTACCATACACTCTGTTCTTACCATCTCACTTACTTTTTCATCCTGAACTCTTTATTTTGGAGATATGTCATACCAATATAGAGAGATATGCCTTGCATCCTTGTTTTGTTTATCTAACATATTTTTAAGGCTGTATATTTCCTGGCATGGATATGCCATAATTTAAGCAATTCCATATTGCTGTGTATTTGAGGTGTTTCCAGGGTCTTGCTATTCCAAACAAAGCTGCAATAAATTTTACATAACCTCCAAGCTTTTATGCAAGACTATGCTAGTTTTCTTTACAAGAAAGACTTATACATGGTGCTGACATAAAAAGAGCAGGCAACAACAAAAATCTCCCTTCCAACATACAAAATCACTGTTAGAATCTGTAAGGCAGGCTGCCCAAAAATGTGCCAATGCCATATTGATTATTTTGAATTGAAGCTACTTAGGAAACAGCTGGTTCAAGGATACTCAGACCTTTCCCTCTCCCCCTGAAAGCAGGATATAGATCTCCCATATACGTAGTATCTTCCCTATACTAAGGAGTAAAAAGACACCATATCCCCAGAGATAGAGACTCTAAACACCAGAAATTAGAGGAAACAAACCTTGTTATTTTTCTCTATTCTACTACTTCAGCTCAAATACCACTTAAAATTTCTTAATAAGGGGCGCCTGGGTGGCCCAGTCAGTTAAGCATCTGCCTTTGGCTTGGGTCATGATCCCAGGGTCCTGAGATCGAGCCCCACATTGGGCTCCCTTCTCAGTGGGAAGCCTGCTTCTCCCCCTGCTCCCCACACACACACACATCATGCGCGTGCACATGCTCTCTCTCTCAAAAATAAATAAATAAAATCTTTTTTTTAATTTCTTATTAATTAAAGCTCCCAAATATTTGTTTCCTTTATCCTGTTAATTCCTCACAAATTTATTGTCTCTTTGCCTAAAATGTATAAAAACTACCTATCTCGGGGCGCCTGGGTGGCACAGCGTCTGCCTTCGGCCCAGGGCGTGATCCTGGCGTTATGGGATCGAGCCCCATATCAGGCTCCTCCGCTACGAGCCTGCTTCTTCCTCTCCCACTCCCCCTGCTTGTGTTCCCTTTCTCGCTGGCTATCTCTATCTCTGTTGAATAAATAAACAAAATCTTAAAAAAAAAAAAAACTGCCTATCTTGATCATTTCTTTGGGTCTCAATTTCATTATTGGGCCTCTCTATGCAAGTAATAAAACTTCAAAGTTTTTTCTCCTATTAATCTGTCTCATGCCAATTTAATTCCTAAACCAGCTGGAAGAATCTTAGAAGGCAGAAGGAAATTCTTCTCTTCCCCTACAAATTTGACACTCTTTTAACAGAAGTAGCTGCTCCTCTGACAGAATGAAAATAATGTGGTCAGGATTCTGGCTGCAGAGCTGGCTCCCTTCTCATAATTCCAGCTCCCATCCCAAAAGATGGCTGTGCGGACAAACTACTGAGGCTCCAGGATAAGAGAATTTCAATCAAGGGTATGTTTTCCCTTAACCTCTGACCCTAAGCCAGTCCACAGAAAACCCAACTCCACTGTTTTTGTGGCATTTCCTCCCTCAACAAACACCAGGGCTCTGCCTCCATTGGAGGCCAGCATTTCTCCCAACAAACTGTTCTGATATACCTCACACCTGCCTGGCAAAGGATGCAAATCAGGAATTGTAAGCAAAGATCTTTTGACTGTAGAAAACCAAACTGGCAGAGGACAAAAGAACAGGAAAAAAAATGCTGCTCTTGAAGAGAAGTAAAAGGTTTGGGTCATCCATGGTCGAATCACCTGTCACCAATATTTGACCAAGTCAAAAAAGGAACCAAAAGTTTTTCTCAACAACAACCAAAAGAAACCTCATCTAAAAATCAAACTCCTCCAATAGCAAATAGAAACATCTCACAGCCAAAAAATGTTTAATTCATTGGAGCAGATTTGGGAGAAAGTTGGCTTAAATTTATAAAATTTAAGTCAGGGTGATGGACTATGTAAGGGATATAAAATGCAACCCCTGGGAGCAACAAAGTAGGGTAAGTGCACCATCCACAGACCTGGCCTTAAGAAAATATGTTTTATATGAAAACTGACATGCCTGAAGTCTTTAAAAACAGTTTATCCTATCAAAGAAATTAAATATTCCCATATGAAATCCTGTTTCTTAATTTGGACCACCAGACATCCTTTCTGCTCATGTTTCAAATCTGAAAATGCATGTGGCTTTATTTTAACACTTCGATATGGGAGAAATCTCCGAATTCCTTAAAAACAGCATTTTACTAGTTTCGGGATGTGAAAGGTAAGTATTGTGATCATGTGACCTACCAGAGTGCCGCGAAGGCGCAGAGGCCCACACACCTGTTTTCCTAAAGGCTACTCAGGACAAGTGCTTTTTTGTTAGACTGTGCTATTGGACTGGATGCACTTTCCCCAGATTGCTCACAGTGTAATTCATAATGAGAGATTATACACTGGGCTCCCAGGAGTTCAGGTACATGGAATGAGGCCATGTCCTTGGCTCATAACAGTGCTGTCCTCCTAGCCAGGTTCACACCAGCTCACAGGGGAGGCAGAAGAGGGAAAGAGCACTGTGACCTCAGAAGCCATGGGGTCCACACTTCTCAGAAGCCTTCTGAAATGGCAGAGCAAGTCCAGAACTGCCAGGTTGTGAGGCACAATTATAGTACTCCAGAGCTGGCAGAAAACTTGTAGGTCACTAACCCACCCCTAGCCCACCCACTGAAGCCCACTAAGGGCTATAGAGCTGGGTAGAGGCAGTACTTGGGCTAAAAGTCAGGCATCTTGACCCCAGAGTTGGTAGTCTATCTCTCACACCAGTGCTTCTCAAACTCATGTGCATATAAATCATCAGGGGAGCTTGTTAAATGCTAATTCTGATTCAGCAGGTCCGAGGTAGGGTCTAAAATTTTGCATTTCTAATAAGCTTTCCCTTAATGTCCCTGTTGCTGGTCAAGAACTATTCTCTAAGTAGCACATTCTGACATCTCTAGTCTCAACATTCTTCCATTACAGAAAAACACAGAAAATAGTCCCTCTTGCACTGCCCAGAACTGATTAAAGAGGGTCCCCTTCTTAATCTCTTGGTCAAACCTACCTCAAACAACGAAGTCTGAGCTTCAGCCTTCTCCTCCACTGAAGACCTCCAGAATGACTGCCCAGCCACTCAGTGGGAAGGGAGAAAGAAACCGTAAGACCAATAATCCCATACTCTCTATATCAGGTGACTTTGGGGTAAAGCAGTGGTTCTCAAAGTGTGGGCCCTACACCAACACCATCAGCATCACTTGGAATCTTATCAGAAATGCAAATTCTAGAATTATAGGAGCAGGCCTAGCAGTCTTTATTTCGGCAAGCCCTCCAGGTGACTTTGAAGCAGGTTCAAGTATGGGAATCACTAAGGTTAAGACTCACAGCCAAGAGCAGCCTATCAACACTCAGAGCTTTATAGCAAACAACAGTATTTTATCAAAAAAAAAAAAAAAAAAAAAGCCACAACACAATGATTCCCTAGCCCCTGAACATAGCTTACTTGAAGCAAGGGATGACATCTAATCATAACCCAAACCAATGAATTTGGAGTATATTAGTACATATTGTGGGGCCTGCACATGGTATCTCTTCATGGAACTCAAAGAGAGATTCCAAAGAATCATAAACACACTCAAATTTTACCCTCAAGCAAGACATTTCTCAAGCTTCTCTGCCCTTCAGGAAGGATCCTGAAGGGCAGCACAGTGCCCTTGGCCCCATGTGAACAGGCATGTCACTCTGCCTCACAGCCTGAAGGGAATGATTTCTATACCTGGCACTTGCAACCTCGTAAGAAGACAGCTTCTTGTCATGTTCATCTTGTCTGTGTGTGTGTATGTGTGAACTCCTTGACTACATGTATGAAAGAATCCAATCTCAACCCCCATTAGCCCTGTTAAAAAGGCTGGGAAGCCCACAGGTTGGACTGACGCAACAGATCTCTGCCCCCATGCAGTAATAGTATGGAAATAAATATAACCCACAGCTTCTACCCTCCTGTGTACTTCCCGCATTTTTTTATGAGAAACAATAAGAAAGTCTCATTAAAATGTTTGCTGTAATTTTTAAGCTTTATAGAGCCAGCCCTAATAGGCCACCATTTGCTTCTTTGTCTTGCATATGAAGTCGTGATTCATCTGTATGCAATTCCACCTTGTTTGTTATAATGTTGCCATGGCAACATTTTTTCCTTTCAAGTACCAAGTAAATTGTGGAAGAGTGCACACAAACAGCATGCTCCTATAGGTAAATACTTCATTGCTATCTACACAAACATTTCATTCATTGTACCCACTCTCTCCTCTCTCTGTACAGCCAGTTCCATTAAGATCCAATTTTTGAATTCTTTCCTCCCAAGAACATGTGAAAGCCTTGCTTCACCAGAAGAGATCCAAATCAAAGTGGATCTGGGTTTGAATATTTTAAAATACTTTCCTTTTTTCCACAATTCTTCTGTTAAGGCCTATGACGAAGTAAGAGAAGTTTTACAAATCAAACCAAAAAGTTTATAACCAAACTCTTCTCCATCCCAAACAGCAGAAATTCCTGCCTTCCATCTTGATATAAATAAAACAACTCTCAGACACCATGCAGGGCTGTACTTGAAAAGCCGATTTCATTAGCAGTTTATACCTGATGAAGTTAATCCTCATACTGAGGCCCACAAAGTGTCGGCCACCCTGCTGGCCCAGCCCAAGTCACAAATCTAAACCTAAGTCAGCCTGCACTTACAGAAAACACCTACAAAGGAAGCTTGACACACACCAATCACAAATCTCGCACTCAGCTCTAGCTAGCTCCCCTTACCCTAGAAAACAGGACCTGCTAGCATTGTAAGGAAACCCCGGACCTAGTCAATCAGACCCCATGTCCGAGTTGCTGCTTCCTACGCTATAAAACTTGCTCTTGCCCCGAGTCCCTTGGGAAGAGCATTCCACTGCTTGTGAGGCACTGTACTTCCCCGACCCATGAATTGTTTCCCCTTAAATAAAGACATCAAACTTACTAAATTATTTTAGTTTTGTCATTCCATATACCTTTATTGGGCATGTATACACTTGTCTAATGGCCTCACTAGCTCTAAGCCCCTAGTGGACAGGATGTCTGTGTCACACACATTATCACCTCTCCCAGATCAACAGGCACAATGGTTCTAGAATTCCCAACCAGGGACAGATGCATTGGAATTACCCAGGAGCTTTCAAAAGTACAGAGTTCTGATATTGTCTAGGGATTTTGATTCTGAGTAGGTCTATAAAATGGGAATAATGATAGTTGTAACTCAGAAGACTCTTGTGAGAATTACATGAGATAAAAAATGCACAGGAAGCCTGCAGCCCAGGGCCTGGCCCTACAGGCAATTAGTAACTCAGGGCTATATTTCTTGGTAATAAAATATTATTGGTAATACTATGGAGGACCAGATTAATAGAGTCATAATGAAGTCTGATGAATAGTCCCTATCTGACAGTAAAGAACTCCTCAGAATGCATACCCTAAACCAAGACAGTCTAAGAGGGAAAGGGGTGTTATTAATAATTTTACTAGGACAACAGGTATAAACCAGAGATCCCTGGTAAAAAGGATGTATGGTATTCCTACCAGTAATCTTTCTTTACACTTGGTAAAATACATCTATAAGGTTGTCACTGATGGGCCTGGCTGTTTGATTAGATTAACATCTGATTGTATTATCTCTTTGGATCTGTTGATGCAAAACTGATTTCCTTACATGGGCTTTTATACCCTGCCAAATGTATAGACTGTCATCAACATAAATTGCTAATTTAACAGAGAGAAACTTAGAAAGTCTGACTCCATATTGCTTCTATTTTCCTTGCTGGTGTGACCTAAAGCTTAGAAACTTCTGCTTAGCCCTGCCTGTTACAGCTAAGATTTGCAAAAACTGTTTTTACCTGAAACCTACCTCACCCAAGGAGATAAGGAAGTACATACAAAGATGACTATGCTATGTTTAAGATTCGCAGGAACACGACCAGATTCCTATATGCAAAGATCAACTAACAAAGGACAAAGAAGTTACATGACCTTCTCTGGATCCACAGACATCAGTCAGCTTTTGACTCCAACTGCCTCCTGATTCCTCCTCTTTCTAACACAGAACCTCCAAGTTCATGCTGGGGGGAGACAGTTCTTTGGGACGATAGTTCACCATCTCCTTGGTTTGCTGGCTTTCCACATAGAGTCGCTTTCCTACCCCCCAACATCTTGCCCTTTGACTTAATGGCTTGTTGTGTGGTGACCAGAATGAGCTTGGTCTCGGTCACATTAAGACAAACTGAATTAACTGCCTGATGAGATAAGGAAGACACCAGCTCTGTACTACTTTGTGTCTAGGATATGAGATAGCCAGGTTGGAATTTACTGAAAATTATAAGTTTAAAGCTTTGAGTGGGTTGACGCATGATTAGAACTGAGTTAGGAGTTATTGTACACATGGTACAATAGTCCAGGATTGGTGGGAACAGCAAGGTGAGGCATTTTTGAAGCAAGGATTCAAAGAAGCTTAGGGGTCCTTTCCACTGAAGAGTTGACGGCCTTTCAGTTGATGAGTCTTTCTAGGCAAGAGTCTCTTGGAATAGTAAAATCATGCTCATGAAGACAGCAGAACAGCAAAGTCACATTAATATAGACACTAAACCGTATAAGGGATAGTTAGCTTCAGTCCTAAGTGTCCAGACTGTGTGGGGGTGGATGGTTTTGATTCTCGACCTTTCTAGAAGCCAGTCTGACAACATGCATAAAGAGTCTTAAAAGCATTCCCACATTTTACATTGTAATTCTATTTCCACGGAGCTAAGGAAATAATCTAAAATGCCTACAATGATTTATGTAGTGAAGATGTTCATTATGAACTAAAATTATGTGAGAGCCCCAAATCGGAAGTAACACAAATGCCCAATAATAGGTAAATAAATGTAGTATATGCATATTGTAGAAGTTCATGAAGCCATTAAAATTTTATGGGAAAAAAGTAATAACAATGGAATATGCATGTACTTTATTTGCTAAGCAGAAAAAAGCAGATTATGGATTCAAATAAACAAAGAAAAAAATTACTGGAAGAAAATGTAGCAAACATACCAAATACACCAAAATGATACTTCTAGGTGGTTAGAGACAATTTCAATTGTTCTTCCTTATACTTTTTAATATTAATTAATTCATATATATATATACACATATATATAAATTCATATATGTTAATATATATGAACAAAGAATGTATTGCTTTTATAACCAGAATGTTTTTGTATAAGCAATAATATTATGACAGAAAAAATAGAAAATATAGTGAAACACAAAAGAGAAAAATGTAAATAAAAATGATCTGTAATCCTACATCTCAGAGTTAATTATATTTACCTCGTGATATATATATTCTTCCAAACATTTTTCTACCTGAAAAAGCAAAGTGGAGTTTTGCCTACTGCTATCATGGGTTAGTAGGTAGGGTCGGGGTAGGGGTAGGGGAGTGAGAGGAGCACTATGACTTCTGAAACAAACAAATAAAAACACAGAATCACTATTTAGCAGTAGTCTCCAAAACAGATGAAACCTTTATTCCTTTCCTGTATGCTGCTGGAGGGGAGGAAAAAGTTTTCCTCAACCCTCTTTGAGTTCCTAGCTGGGTCTAAAAATTAAACTGACAAAGAGAGATGAACAGGAGAAAAGCATACAAATTTATTTAACATAAGTTTCATGTGACCCAGGAAACTTCATAAGGAGATGAAGACCTGAAGAAACAATTAAACCTGAATATTTTTATGCTAGGTTTGATGAGAAGTGGACAGTCAAGGAAAAATATGACAGGGTAAGGAATATGACGTTAGTCTAGTAAACTGGGGAAAAGTTAGCCAGCCGCCTTTGTTAAGATTCTTCTGAACCTCCCTTTGTCTTTGGAGATTAGGATGCTCCTTTTCTTCAGGAATAGGGAGGGCATCTCTCACAGGGTTTCATGACCTGTTTCAGGGGAGAAGGGCAGGGGAAAGGTCAGAGTGACCTTCCTTCTACTGTTTTCTCAAACTCCTTTAGCTTAATAAATTCACTATGTCAAAATGCCATATTCTGGGTTATTGTGTCCTGAACGTCCATCACTACTGATTTCTAACAAAAATAACTTTATCGCTGCCTTTCGTGACAATGACATCTACTAATATATGATACTCCTTGCAGATATAATTGTGTGAGAAAACTTTTCCCACCATGATTAGGCTCTCTGCAACCTTGTGGGAGATTTTCTTTAAATATCTCTCCTATTTTTTACTCAGCAGGCCAATTCTTCCAAAGTATAAACTCCTTTGCAAACATTTTGCAAGTAAAATTTCTGTTTTCTCTAGTTTTCCTTTCATTTGTATCTAATAAGTGTAAATGTTTAGAAAAAAAGGAATATATCATGATTTTTTTTTCAATTAACAATATACCATGAATTTCTTTCTACAGCTATAAATAGAAAAGCACATTTTTAATGACTGCACAGTATTCGAGTATTTGGATATATTATCATTTATATAACCAGTAACCTACTGTTAGATTTTAATGTTTTGTGTTGTAGGCATTATAATAAAAGCTGACATAGGGTCACCTGGGTGGCTCAGTCCGTTAAGCATCTGCCTTTGGCTCAGGTCATGACCCCAGAGTCCTGGGATTGAGCCCCACGTTGGGCTCCCTACTCAGCGGGGAGTCGGCTTCCTCCTCTCCCTCTGCCTCTCTCCTGGCTTGTACTCTCTCTCTCTCTCAAATAAGTAAATAAAATCCTTTTTTAAAAAAAGCCAAAATAAATGTATTTATACATACATTTTTGTGTCCTAATCTCAGATAAATTCCTTGAATCAGACTTCAAACTGTAAAAGTACATGTATTTTAAGGTTTTTAATACATATTGCCAAGTTGTTCTCCAGAAAGATTGTGTACTTAGAGTTCTACCACCCATAAATATTTACTCAATGCCCTCCCCAACACTAGGTATTAATGCTTGTTTTATTACCAAGAAGATAAGCTAAAAGGTATTTTCATTTAAATTTGTACTCATGTATTAGAATGCTATTTCTTCATCTCTGAACTAGCCATTTGTATTATTTTATTTTGTGAATTGGATGTTTTTAACTTTTTCCCATTTTCCAATTGAGATATTCACATCCTTATCATTTATTTGTGAATTGCATGTGTTTTAAGGATATTGATTGTCATGTATTGATACCCAGTTTTGTTTCTTTCAGAATCTTATTTTAAATGTTTTGAGTAGGTGGTGTTAGTTGTTGTTAAAAAGAAGTTTTAAATCTATCCATCATTTTCTTTATGGCTTTACACCATTGGGGTTATACTTAGAAAGGATTATATATCCCTAAATTACATGCGTTTCCACTTACATTTTTCCTCTATGAGTTTAAAGGTTTAATTGCAACTTGTAAATCTTTATTTCTAAATAACACATTTCTTCTTGATTTATCTGGATTCTTCAATTTTAGATAAATTTTATGCACCTCCTCAGGCATTTGGCCCCCTCTTCACCTCGGCTACCACCACTGGCCAGTTCTGCTACTTGAGGCCAACTGGTCACTTGCCCTGGGAATGTCAGGCCCTCCCCTGACCACAGCTGCACATCCAGGTCAGAGTTTTTGGCCCCTTGCTCCACTTCAGGACTTAAATGAAACACTACACTGGGCAGCATGAGATTTGGCATCTTTCGTAGCCTCCAAAAAGCGGACAATGATACAAACAGGATGTGCAGAAGAGTTAACTCCCATCAGGTAAACTTTAACCAGTAGGAAGCAAGATATGGGAAGGATCTGGCAGAAACAACTCCCTCTCTCTGCTCTTTCCTATAGATTGCTCCAAAATATGGTTGCTCCTTGCAGGCTATCTGGAAGAAATCTCAAATGCTGAGCAGACCTACCACTAACCAACGTGCTTTGTGTCTTTGGCATGTCACAAAGTGGTAACCAGGCTGCTAATGCATCACTTTACATCTCTTGACAACCCTTGCTTCACATCCCTTTTCTCCTCACTCTTGCCTCCTTAGGCTTATGACTAAAGCACCAGCATTTCCAAGTTGTCTCAGACCTCGTTTCTAAGGAAACCTCTCACTCCTTCTCTTCGTCTTCTTTCATCTTCTTCTCCTTCTCCCTGGAAGATTCATCAGTTTTCTCTTCTTGATTTATTTTTTTTAATTTCATCTGAATGTTTTGTATATCCAAACGGCTTTTCCTGGTTTCCAAATTTTCCTTTCCTATAGCATCCTGCCTTTATTTTGTGAATGCAATCTTTTCTTATCTCTCTGAGAATATTAATTATAGCCTTTTTGAAGTTTTATTCTGCTTTCTGCCTTGTCTCTCTTTCCTCTGAGTTTCTTTTTCTATCTGTTTTAACATCTGTTTTCATACTAAATATTTTCACATTAAGATATTTCCTTAAATGTATGATGATTCTTTGTTTTGTTTTGTTTTTTAAGTAGGCTCCACACCCAGCATGGAGCCCAACATGGGGCTTGAAATAATGACCCTGAGATCAAGACCTGAGCTGAAATCAAGAGTCAGATGCTTAACTGACTGAGCCACCCAGGCACCCCCTTAGTTATTTTTTTACTCTAAAAAAAGCTTTGTATTTTTGTTTATGGATAAGGCTTATAGAATGATGGCCCTCACCATAGGATAATTGACATGGACCCAGCCATGCCATTGGGGAACACAAATATCTATTTCTATAGGTCTTTTCTTCTGGCCTGGTCATTTTTCCCAGAGAATAATGAATGCTCTACTTTCCCGGGGGGACATAAGACTGGTTACCAGTGTCCTGAGCACTGAAAGGGAACCCGGAAAGGGAACCTGGAGTATCACTGTTCTCAACTTAACTACCCTGTTTTCAACATGGTACCCTGCTTCAACGATCACCGGTAGTTGATATGGTAGTCCACATCTCTCTGGCTCAACATCTCCAGAGAATACACATCCAGTCTTCTTCCATGGCCAGAGAGGGAGAGTCATTTGGTTATGGGAGGTGAAGAGGGAATCTGAGGGTCTAACTCTTCTTGATATAAACTTTTAGCAGGACATTTTGTTTTCAGCCCACTCATATCCTTACCTTCAGGAGTACCTGCCGTCTTCATTCCTGAGCTGTTCTGAGCATAAGTGATACAAACTATTGTTTCTGATTAGCATCCCTCCCTTCTCTCCCATCTATTTTCTTTCCTCTGGTATTGCATTGACTCCTCTGGTCGGCTACAGTCTCCTGGCCAGTTTTCTTTCTCCTTTAAATTTTCTACCCTTTTGCATTTCCTTGCTGTTACTTTAGTAGAGTTTTGGAACTCGTTGAGCACATGCTCCATTTTCATGTTTAACTAGAAGTCCTCAAACACCTCTCCTACCACATCTTTCAAGTAATCAAGTGTTTAGGTTTTTTGTTGTGGTTTACTATTGAGATAATGCATTGTATTTATAGGTTTTTTTAAATAGTAAACTATCCTTGTAATCCTGGGACAACCTCTATTTGGTTATGCATTATTTTTTTATTAGGCATATGGATCCAGTTTAATATTGTATTCAGGCTTTTTGCAAAGTGAAATTCATTTATCTACTTTTCTGAGTGTAACATTGATTTTTTTATTGGGGCTCTAGTAGTTGGATAAAGCAATTTGAACAGTTTTTTATCTGTATCTATGCTAAGAAATAATTTAAACTGTGTAGAAATTATGTTTGTTAACAGTTTAAAATCACCTGCCCCCAAAACCTCTAAATCCTATGCCCTTTTTAAGGTAAATAGTTGACACGGTTTTTCAATTTCATTATACAACAATCTCCTAAGAAACTATTCATTCGATTTTTCAGATAAATCTCAAAACATTATGTTAAATAAAAGAAGCTTTGCACAAGAGAGTACATATTATATGACTCCATTTACATGAAGTTCCAGGACAGAAACCAACATGTGGGAGAAACAGAACAATGGTTCCTTCTGGGGGGTGGGCTGGGAACAGGAAGTGACTGGGAAGAAACATGAGGGAACTTTGTGGGGTGATGGAAAGTTTCACTAATTATGATGGGGGTTTGGGTTACACAGGTGTATGCATTTGTCAAATGAATGTGCAACTAAAATTTGTACACATATCATTGCATATAAATTATATATTAAAAACTATTAAGGAATATTGATGTGTTAATGATATGCATGTTGAAATGTTTAGCGGATAGTGTACTGATGTCAAATTTTACTTTGAAATGCACCAAGAAATAAGATAGATTGATAGACAGAAGGATAGTTAGGTGGATAGGTGATAAAGTGAGTATAGTAAAATGTTAACAAGATCTAAGTGGTAGGAATTCAGGTGTTCATATAAAAGTCTTTCAGGGGTGCCTGGGTGGCAGAGTCAATTAAGTGACTGACTCTCGGTTTCAGTTCAGGTCTCCACCTGAGGGTTGTGAGATTGAGCCCTGTGTGGGGCTCCATGCTCAGTGCAGCGTTTGCTTAAGATTCTCTTCTGCCCCTCCCCCCAGCTCTCTCTCTCAAATAAATAAAATTTTTTTAAAAAGTCTTTCAACTGTATGTTTGAAATTTTATACTAAAAAATAAAAATAAAAAATCTTTAAAAGTAAAAATATAATCTTAGCATAGAATTATTAGTTTTCTATTGTATAACAAATTACCATAAATTTAGCATTTTAAAACACTCATTCTTTTTATCTCACAGATTCCATGATCAGGAACCCAGTCAAGGATTAGTGGGTCCTCCATTCAGGTTCACCAAGGCTGTAGGCCGGGTGTTGACTAGGCTACACTCTCATCTGCAGGCTCAACTTAGGATGAATTCACTTTCAAGTTCACTCATGGAGGCCGTTGGCAGGATTCAACTCCCTGTGGCTACATACCTGAGCACCCTGCCTTCTTACTAGCTTCAACTAGCTAGTTGTCAGAGGCCATCCTCAGCTCCTAAAGGCCCCCTCAGTTCCCTGCTACATGGTCCTCTCCATAGGCAGTCTACAACATGGCCACTTGCTTCTTCAAGATCATCAGGAGTTTCTCTCTCTCATCTGCTAAGAGGGAGTATTACATAATGTAACCTAATCAATGGAGTGACAGTTGGGGCACTTTGTCATATTCTGTTGGTTAGAAGCAAATCATACATTCCATACACTCAAGAGGAGGGCATTATACAAGGTGGGTTTCATTGGGAGCCACTTTAAGATACATTCTGTTCAAGATAAACGAGACCAGATGCTAGTTAAAGTGGTAAGGACAGATTTTTAATTAATAACAAACTCAACTTCGATTTGAACAGAGTTGACTGACAGTTTAAAGGGAGAATGAGAAAGTAAAAAGCAGGGACTCAGTAGTGTCAGGGACATGAAAAATTATAAAGGATGGTCAATGGAGATGAAATTAGGCCAGCTGTGTCTATTAGCTGCTAAGTACTAAAGTTAGGATTTTGTCCTCCCACAGAGACTGGGAGACAGAGGTCCTATCCTTCCTAGTGACTACATTTTAAAGGATTACATTTAAAGGACAGTGTGGATCTCAGGTCCTTGAGAAGGACACTCCTGGGTTGTAGGGTATATGTATACATTTCAAAGGGAGAGAGGGAGGATTCACAATGATAAGCCCTTTTTAGTAAATCTCCTAAGAAAAGAATAATCAGGGGCCTAATATCAAGTGGTGGCTACAACAAACAAATTCTTTTGGCACCTTGAACTTTCTCAAGCAGGCATTTCAGCAGCCCGAAGGTCATCCTAGGGTTGTGGCCTTGAGCTATCAGAAGAGGGACAGTGGGGTGGACAAAATCATTTGTATTGAGAGTCTACAGTTGATTGAGAGTCTATCAGCCAAGGTTGAGGCCTCGTTGAAAAGAGGGCTCAGAGGAGCCAACTGGAGTTAGACCAAGGAGAGACTCTTGGTCAGCTCACATTAACCTTTTACTCTGCCTTTTAATCTCCTTATCCACGGTGACATTCCCTCTTTCCTAGTAAGGCTTATTTTCTACCTCATCTCTTTTACCCATCTTCTTTCCTCTCACCAAGATTTATGTTTCTGCTCAGAAACAAATGAGACTGAAATAGAGTTGGCCGATTAAAACAAAAGTTAAAGAAACACAGCAGTAGGTGGAGAAGGCAGCTTACATTCTACGCTGCGTTTCTCCCCTACCCGATGTTTTGCTTTTACATTTTTTAGGAAGGTGATCTTTGAAATAATGAAAAGTTACTCTGATGGCACAGAGCATCAGAAGAGTTAAAAGATATTTATTTTTAAAAGAGTAAAAGAAGAACTTACAATGAAAAAGAGTAAAGGGGAGCAAACCCAAGTGCTCAAAGCCCTAAGCAAACTAATCAGCTCCTCAAGTCCTCAGTGACATATGCTCAGTCTTTGAGGGATGTCCACTCTAGAGCTTCAATAAAAAAGGACACAACTGTTCTTATCTTGAGTAAAACGGGTAGCAAAGCAATATTTAAATAATCTATTTATTGGGCACAACAAACAGGACCAAGGTTAAATTCACCAATCTCAGAATTAAATTTCTAAATGGTAAAGTGTGGGTTAACAGTCTAGTAAAATGAAACCTGTATGTAACAGTAGATTCCTTCTCTGCCACAGTGGAAGCCACAGGAGATATAAGGTCAAATTCAGCAATGAACACAGCTTTTGGTTTAGCCTGTTCCAAGTCAGAGCACTGTTCTTGGAACAGTAACTTGCATGGAGTGACTCAAACGTTTGTTGACAATAATGATTATGGAATTAATACTTATATTCCCTAATAAGAATATTAGCTTGGGGATCTTAGAAGATTTTTAAAAAACACTCACATTTGCTATCCACTTAGATCTTCACAGTAACTGTACGTGACTTCTCATAGGCACCACCTTTTAAAGGAGAAGCAGCAAACCCAGAGGGTATGGGCTGGGGAGTGACAGAACCTCTCCTGTCTCCCTCCTCCAGCCTCTAGTCCCTTTCCAGGATCCTATCTGGCTCCGAGCTCCTCATACACTATTCAAAATTAATTTTGGTACTTTCTTGTCTCTTTAATTTTTGTGCCAAGAAAGAGTCCATGAATGATTTCTAATAGCCACTAGGGTTTTAAAAGAATTCCAAGGTCATATCCCACTGGTAAGGAATTTAACTAAACGTCAAGAGAACCCCTAAGAGGCTCCTGGCTACAACTGTGTGTGTGTGTGTGTGTGTGTGTGTGTGTGTGTGTGTGTACACATACATGTGTGCACATGTGTGCATGCGTGGGCACATGTGTGAGCAAATAAGTTAAAAGAAGCCTAGGGGCTGCCTGATAGAGAAATATGAGTAACAAAGTTGACAAATCATGTCACACATCAAAGCAACAGCAAAGTGCCAGCCCAAACTCTTCTGTTGTGGTCGCCTGATGCCTGAATGTAAAATCTTCCTAGCTCACTTCTTCCCCACCAGCAAGGCCGTTTATCTTTAATACCACGACCCAGAAAGGGCTCTTCTTCTGGAAACTGAAAACAGTCATTCATTACTGGTTTTATAGAAGGGCTGTTACAAAGAAACTCAGCATATGGTACTGTGACATTAATAAACACGATGTAGTTAAGAATTCATTTTGGAATTGTATTGGACTGCGCTTCTAGTCTAGCACGGTCCAATACAAATACAGTGTGAGCCACATATGCTATTTTAAATTTTCTAGTAACCACATTTAAAAAGATAAAAAAGGAACAGATGAAATTAACTCTTAACCCAGTATCTCAAAAATGTTATTTTCAAGTATTAATATAAAAAGCTGTTAATGAGCTGTTATCTCACATTATGTTGGCGCTCAGTGTTGGAAACCCAGTGTGTATTTTGCACCCATGGGCACATCTCAGATCAGACTAGCCATGTTCCAAGCGCTCAGTAGCCACATGTGGCTAGCAGTTACCACTTTGGATAGCTCAGGTCTAGGCTCAGAATTAAGAAGAACTCATGGGTTAAGTATAATACTCAAACTCACTTCTCAGGTTTTAGAAGAAACCAAGGAGTTGGGAGTCCATTTCNTGCTGACTACAGTAAGATTTGCCTTGGTGGCAGTATTCCAAATCCCTCAAATATCTTAGATGCAATGTAAGTATTCTCTGATTCATATGTAGTAAGCAATAAAAGCTTGATAAAATAATCTTGTTCTGCACTGAGGCAAAGTCTCTGACTGTGGCCAGGGAACAATTTAATAAGGGCCGCAGCTAAATGCACTTAGGAGCCAGGCCAGTCACATCAGTGAGTGGCAACCAGCATGTGGTGTGTAAGACAACAGGGAGTAGCGGCCATCGTGCCCAAGTGGAAAGCGCGTGCTTTGTCTGAACACGTTTGAATGTAAAACCTGCACAAATACCATGCAGGTCAAACAGAACCCATCTGGGAACCAAATTTGGCCTGTGGGCAACCAGTCTGCAACACCTAATTCAATGGGACCAAAAAAGGGAGCATAATAAAGCAAAGGTTTGTTTTATTCTCTGAGTGGAGGAGTCTGCCTCCCTGGTTACAATGCCAAAAACAATATTTTCTTCACATCATGATAGAGGCTTCTCAAATGTAAACATGCCTCTCTTAGAGTTGTCTGTTAGAAGTTCAGTCTTCTGGCATGTTCCAGAAACGGGAAAGCTATCAGACATAAATTCTCCATAAGGAAGGCCCAGTCACGTGGAATGGGATGGTGTATATGCACATATTCGTACTCGCTCTCCAGGTGGTGCCATGAGGCCACTGAAGGAACATGAGCCTGACTTGGTCACTGCAATGAAATCAAGAACAGCTGGAGTGCTGGAGGCCTGGGTCCTATTATTTTGTCCCTGCTGACCAGCCAGGGAGCAGGCACTTCATAGCTGTGCTATCCAAGGCAATGTGTCCTTTATTTACCTTCCATCTTTCTCCAACTAGAAGTACTCTTCTAAAGATAAGAAATGTTTAACCAAAAAGGCAAATTTTTAAGTCAGCTGTCTTAAAACAAAACCAAAAGAAATGTTTTTAGTTCTGAAAAATATTGAGAATGCGTGATAAGTTGTGCATCTTGGAAGGATTACCAAGCAGGGAATCCAACACACTCCTCCTAAGAGCAAAAATATATGACAGAAGTATCCTCAATAAGAGAAGTCGATTCCCTTTTAAAACTCACCGTTCTTTGAGTGTTCATGAGATCACTCCTGTCCTCCTAGCCAAGAGAGTACTTTCTTATATCAGAAGGAAATAGGTTGGATATCATTAGGCTCATTCTTTTTAGGGAGTGTATTAGCCTGTTTGGGTGGCCATAAAATACCAGAGACTTGGGTGGCTTAAGCAACAGAGAGTTATTCTCTCACAGTTCTAGAGACTAGAAGTCCAAATCAAGCGGCGGGCAGGGTTGGGTTATTCTGAGGCTTCTTTCCTTGACTTGCAGAAGGCCATCTCCTTGGGCCTCTTCCCACAGGTGTCCCTCTGGGCACACACACCCTTAGTGTCTTTTCCTCTTCTTATAAGGATATCAATTGTATTTGATTAGGGTCCACCCTAACAGTCACATTTTAACTCAGTCACCTCTTTAAAGGCCTTATCGCCAAACACCATTACTTTCTGGGGTATTAAGGGTTGGGATTCAACATATGAATTTTGGAGGATGCAATTAGATCCATAATAGGAAGTAACATTTCTTTTTCTTTTTTTTTATTTATTTGAGAAAGGGGGGTGGGAGGGAGAAGGAGAGGGAAGAATCTTCAGTAGACTCCACTCTGAGTGCAGAGCCTGATGCAGGGCTCCACCCCATGACCCTGAGATCATGACCTGAGCCGAAACCAAAAGTCAGATGCTCAACCAACTGAGCCACCCAGGTGCCCCAGAAGTGGTAATAATAAATAGCTTGATTATAGAAATAGCTAACAAAGAAAGACAAATACCATATGATGTCACTCATATGGGGAATTTAAGAAAAAAACAGAGGAAAATAGGGGAAAGGGAAAAAAAAGAGAGAGGGAAGCAAACCATAAGAGACTTTTAACTACAGAGAACAAACTGAGGGTAGATGGATGGAGGTGGGTGGAGGATGGGCTAAATGGGTGACGGGTATTAAGGAAGACACTTGTTCTGTTGAGCATTGGGTGTTATATACAAGTGATGAATCACTGACTTGTATACTATACGTACATATATTACACTATACATTATCTAACTAGAATTTAAATTAAAATTTGAAAAGAAAATGAAAAGAAAAAGAATGTTGATTCATATTTGTTCAAACCTTAAGTAGAGAGGGCGCCTGGGTAGCTCGGTCGGTTAAGTGTCTGCCTTTGGCTCAGGTCATGATCCCAGGGTCCTGGGATCAAGTCCCACATCTGTCTCCCTGCTCAGTGGGGAGTCTGCTTCTCCCTCTGCTCCTCCCCCTACTCATGCTTTCTCTCTCGCTTGCTCCCAAATAAATAAATAAATATTTAAAAAAAAAAAAAAAAACCTTGAGTAGAGAAAAAAATTTAATGAAGTTTGCTGTCATAGATGGGATAAGAGCAAAGGGATCTGACTAAGCTATAAGCCAAAAAAAAAAAAAAAAGCTAACATTCCTTGAGCAATTTTTATACACTATCAACCTTAATAAGCACATTACATGTTTTAATTCATTCCATCCTCATAACAACCTGATAAGCTAGACACTTTTGTAATCCTCACTCTGCAGGTACAAAGACTAGATACAAAGCCCAAGCCCTTAGCCGCTTTATAACAGATAGATGGAAATTTTTTTTAGCAGAAAATCTGCTACTCCAAATTGGTTAACAGTCGTCCAATATTCTATCTGTTATGGACTAAATTATGTTCCCCCAAATTCATATGTTGAAGCCCTCACCCTGCAACGTGACTATATTTGGAGAAAAGGCCTTTAAAGAGGCAATTAAAGTTAAATGAAGTTAGAAGAATGAGGCTCTAATCCAATAGGACTAGTGCCCTTACAAGAAGGAGCAGAGACACCAGGGATGCGCACACAGAGGAAGGACCACGTGAGGACACGGAGAGAAGGAGACCATCTGCAAGCCAAAGAGAGAGGCCTCAGGAGAACCCAAACCTGCCAACACCTTGATCTTGGACTCCCAGCCTCCAAGAACTGTGAGAAAACGCATTTCTGCTGTTTCAGCCACCTCGTCTCTGGTATTTTCTGATGGCAGCCCTCACAGACTCATACACTGTCTTAATCTCTTCGTCAAGAGCTAGCACAGAGAGAATCTGTGATTATCACAGATAACCAAGATTGTCAACTGAGTACAAAGTCTCAGGAAGGTGGGTTTCTCAGGACGCTAGATCCTGGAAGCTAAAACGTTTTACAGAAGCCCCTGGGCTCTGCTTTCCGTCCTCAAGTAGGGATGTGGGTTCTAGTTTCTACATCTGGATTAAGAACTAGAAGTTGATGTTTGTAAACGTGATGAAAACAGAAGCACACAGATCCGGAGTATAGGATAAAAGGAAGATAATACAAAAAAATATGGGGAGTGAGATTAAAGGGCAGTGGCAAAATAAGAATCGAGCTTCTCAGGCTTGGTAAGGACCCCTCCTCACGGGAGCCCCAAGCCTGACCTCCAGGTGCTTCTCTCAACTGACCCCTCACCCCCAGTTGGGGAATTTGGGGCCCAAGGGAAGCCATGCTGAGGTCAACTCTATCTGATCTCACCCAACATAATGGCCTCACTTCAGTCCTTCACTGATTAAATTGGCATTTACTTTAAAACATTAAAGGCCATTGGGTATGCGCACACACACACACACACACACACACACACACCCGGGAACTGAACTGGGTGTGTGTGTGTGTGTTTTAAATAACAAGGCTCACAATTGCTCAAAAGCAAAAGGCAATGCTTGAAAAACAAAACAAAAATACAAAGTTGCACAACCTGATGTAATAGAAAAATGTGATCGACATTGTCATCTATGACTGTCTAATATCATGGATTTGGGGGCAATTTAATCAAGAGGATCTGGTATTTTTGTTTAAACAGTCTAGTATCCTGACTTCCACTGAAGGAGTAGATAAATTAGAAAAAGACACAGCAGAGCGATAATAAGAGAGTATTGATTCAATGCATTTAATCAGCAAAATTTGTTAGCAGCTTGTTTTGTGCCTCTGTGCTGGCCATCCTGAGCTGAATAACTCAGTTGAATGGAAAAATGGAGAAAAACCAAACAGAAAAGAAAGAAAATGAGCTCCTAAGGTATGGGAGCAAGGACAACAAATCTCAGGAATAATAGAAGTAGCTTGACATTGAGGTACTTGCAAAGGGAGACCCTGCAGACTGTTTAACTGCACAAATTAACAGAGAGCGAAAGAGCAGACAGCTGGGCTTGCAGAACACAGAGGACAACATTAAATATTTAGGAAGAAAATTTAATCCAGACAAAAAGAGGGAAATGGGCTGGGACACACCTAACCCTCCAGGCTTGAGAACTTTACCAATTTGGGGGGAAAAAAGGATTGGCATGCCTACTTAGTTTTTCACTCGAGTTAATTACCTAGAGAACTCTGTAGTGAGTTCTAAAGGTTTCTTTCGGCAGCTTTGTAAATCTCCATTGTGTTTTGAGCAAAGCAATAATTTGCTTTCATTTAAGATCTTCTCACAACCCCAGAGAACACTGTATTGCTTATTACAGAAATATGTAAATCCGGGCATGTCTAACCAACTTGCACACCTCCAGGACGAGCATGCACGTAGGGACTGGCCACTGACTGGGTAGTATTAGGTGTGCCTGCAATGAAAATATGAACTGTAAAAGTACATGCATTGTGTCATGTGGACAGAAATAATAATGTTTTGAATGGTGCTGACAAGTCGTGAGTCACTGAGTACGCCCGGGAAGATAATAACTTTCTGGAGGCAAAAAAATCACTCGGGGGGAACAAACTGCTTCTGCCTTCGCCTTGCTGATGAGTTCACTCAAAAGGCAGGCACATTATCCCCCCCAGGGGTCGGGCAGCTGTGCGTGCCTCACTCTACCTTCAGAGTAGGCAGCAAATGACCACGAGGCTGGCTGACATCAGGCACTAGTCAAGAAAACAAGTTGCAGGGCCTTTGGGACCAGGCCTCTGTTGGCTCCATTCCCCAAAGCTCATGTCTGGCATGCACAGCACAGCCCTGACAAAGTTATGGCTCTGGAGAAGGCCCTGAAGTCAAAATAGGCGGAAAGTCTCGGACTGACCTGCAGAAAAAAAAATAGAACAAACAAGGGGTACGATAGGAGCCTGATATCTGTCTCTACAACAAGTTATTATATTTGTAAAAAGACAAGAAGGATAATTATGTAATCAACTCCCTCCAAATGAGTGTTTTGTTTGGTGAGCTGGTTTGGGTTTTTTGTTTTTTGGGGGGGGGGTTAGGATTTATTTATCTATTTTAGACAGAGAGCACCGCCAGCAGGGGGAGAGGCAGAGGGAGAGAGAGAGAGGGAGAGAGAGAGAGAGAGAATCCTCAAGCAGACTCCCTGCTGAGCGTGGAGCCCCACAGGGTGGGGGAGGGGTGCACTTGATCCCAGGACCCCGAGATCATGACCTGAGCCGAAATCAAGAGCCGGCCACTTAATCCACTGAGCCACCCAGGTGTCCTGGGTAGGTTGTTTTTGGGGTTTTTTGTGTGGGTTTTTTTTTTTTGGACCTAACAAAAGATATATCATATTCACATGGATAAGAGCAGGGCTAAAGTGAGCAGGCAAGACAAGTGTGAAAGAACCTTTCCCCGGCAGCCCTCCTCACCACTGAGACTCACAGCTGTAAACCAAGAACATTAAACTTTTCCTAAAGAACCAGTCCGGCCAGTGGAGTCCAGCTCTAACCACCGCATCCATTTAATTCTCTGCATTTTGAGAGAGGCTTGAGAAAGGGGTTGTGTGGGCTGAGAAATAGTGCTTGGGGGGGTGGTGAGAAAACAGCCTGAGGGGCCCTGAGAGAGGGAAGCTCAGAGTCTGAAAGAGGCTCAGGAAAGAGGGAGGTGTGCTGAAGCCTGGAAAGGAGGAAAAAAACTCGGTGCCATAACATGGTAGGAAGTCAAGAAGTGGAGCTTGACTGGACCAGTGCAAGACATGGCCAGTTACTTAGCTCGGACCTGAGAGGATGGGCCACTTCAAGCAGAGGGGCGCCCACAGAACAACCAAGGTGTCTTTCATCAAGAATAGCTGCATTACGATGTGTCTACTCAGTTTGAGATGTTTTTACCAGTTAAAATTAAAGTTGGTTGAAATTTAAAAATTTTGCTCTATAGAAGATAAGGCCAAGAGAACAAGAAGACAAGACAGAATGAGAGAAAATACTTGCAAAAGACACATCTAATGAAGGACTGTTACCCAAAATACACAAAGAGCTCTTAAAACACATCAATAAGAAAACAAACAACCTGATTAAAAATTGGGCCAACCAGGGGCACGTGGGTGGTACAGTCAGTTAAGTGTCTAGCTCTTGGTTTTGGCTCAGGTTATGATCTCAAGGTCGTGAGATCGGGCCTGGCATTGGGTTTCACACTCAGTGAGGAGTCTGCTTAAGATTTTTTTCCCTCTCCCTCTCTCTCTGCCCCTCCCCCCCCCACACTTTCTCTTTTTCTCTCTCTCTCAAATAAATAAATAAATCTTCAAGAAATCTTCAAGAAATCAAATAGGCCAACGACCTTAACAGACACCTCATCAAAGAAGACATACAGATGGCAAAGAAACATATGAAAGACGCCTAACATCACATGTCATTACAGAACTGCAAATTAAAACAACAATGAGATAGCACTACACAGCTATCACAGCGGCCAAAATCCAAAACACTGACAACACCAAGGGCTGGTGGAGGCTGGGGAGCAACAGGCCCTCTCATTCATTGCTGGTGGAAATGCAAAATGGTAAGCCACTCTGGAAGAGTTTGTCAGTTTCTTACAAAACTAAACACACTCTTAACATATGATCTAATAATCATGCTCCCTAACATTTACCAAAAGGAGCTGAAAACTTATCTCCACACAAAAACCTGCACATGGATGTTTATAGCAGCTTATTTACAATTGCCCAAACTAGGAAGCAACCAAGACGTCCTTCAGTAAGTGAATTTACAAATAAATCATGGTACATTCAGACAATGGACTATTATTCACCATTAAAAAGGAATGACCTATCAAGCCATGAAAAGACATGGAGGAAACTTAATGCCTATTACTAAGTGACAGAAGCCAATCAGAGGGGCGCCTGGGTGGCACAGCGGTTGGGCGTCTGCCTTCGGCTCAGGGCGTGATCCCGGCGCTATGGGATCGAGCCCCACATCAGGCTCCTCCGCCATGAGCCTGCTTCTTCCTCTCCCACTCCCCCTGCTTGTGTTCCCTCTCTCACTGGCTGTCTCTATCCTGTCGAATAAATAAAATCTTTAAAAAAAAAAAAAGAAGCCAATCGGAAAAGGTTACATGAGGAATGATCCCAACTATATGACATTCTGGATATAGAGATAGTTAAAAGATCAGTGTTTGCCAGGGGTGAGGGAGAGGGAGAGGGAATGACTAGGTGGAGCACAGAGGATTTTTAGGGCAGCGAAATTTTCCATATAATACTATAATGATGTGATACATGTCATTATGCATTTGTCCAAACCCATGGAATAAAGGACATTCAGGAACTCTCTGTACCATCCTTGGAACTTCACTATAAATCTAAAATTATTCCCAAATTATAAGTTTAGTTTTAAGAATTAATACATGCTACTTTTGTGGCTAAATCCCAAAGTTATCTGAAAAAATTCCAAATTCATTTATAGCTTCCCATGTCTTACCTTTAATATTTAAAAGAGTTCTGGAATATCTGTACTAGACAGACAAAACCAACCATTTATTACAAGAATCTTAATGATCTTCTGGCAAATTTCTCACCTCTACTCCCACCAAAATTCTAGGATCCTGTGGTAGACTGCAAAAATGGCCACAATTTTTCACTCCTCCCTGTTTCCACAGCTCTTGGCGGGGTGACATAGCAGCGCCTACCACCAAAAATCTGTTGCTCTACCCTGTGAATCCAGCCTGGGATCTTAGGTCTTCCCACGAATGTGATGTAAGTTTCGAGCAGTTTCTGAGCCCTAGCCTCAAGAATTCTTGATGTTTCCACTGTCATTATCTGAACTCTGCTACCACCATGTGAACAAGCCCAAGCCCACCTACTGGAAGATTGGGATGAGCCACACAGTTGGGCCCTTCCTGGAGTACCCAGCCCCCAGCCAATCCAGCTGTTGGCCACAGACCTGTGAGTGAGCCCAGCCAAGACGAGAGAACCACCCAGCTGACCATAATCCAAGCTGCCACCCTGCAGATTCATAAGCAATGATACATGACTGTTATTTTAACCCACTCAGTTGTATTTCACAGCTACAGCTTACTAATACAACTTCAGATACATTAGAATGGCTGTGATTTTTAAAAAGAGGAAGAGAAAGAAAGAAAGAAAGAAAGAAAGAAAGAAAGAAAGAAAGAAAGAAGGAAGGAAGGAAGAAAGAGGAAGGGAGGGAGGATGGAAGGAAGGAAGTCAGGCAGGAAGGGGAAGGAAAGAAAAGAACAGGTGTTGGCAAAGACGTGGAGAAATTGGTACCCTTGTGCACCATCGGTGGGAATATAAATTGATATGGCCACTGTGGAAAACGATATGGCAGTTCTTCAAAATATTAAAAATAGAGTTACCATATGATCTAGCAATTCCACATCTTGGTATGCACCCAAAAGAACTGAAAGCTGGGTTTAGTAGAAATATTTGCACACCCGTGCTCGTAGCAGCATTATTCACAATAGCCAAAAGTTGGCAACCCAAGTGTCCACTGACAGATGAATGGATAAACAAAATGGGGTGTACATGTAATGGAATATTATTCAGCCTTAAAAAGGAAGGAAATTTTGATAAATGCTACAATATGGATGAAACTTGAAGACATTAAGTTAAGTGAAATAAGCCAATCACAAAAAGATAAATTCTATGTAATTCCACTCACACGAGTTACCTAGAGTAATCAAATCCATAGAGACGGAAAGTGGAAGGGTGGCTGCCAGTGGCAGGAGGGAGGGCAATGGAGAGTTGTTAATAGATATAGAATTTCAGTTGTGCAAGATGACAAGAGTTCTGGAGATTGGTTGCACAGCAATGTGAATATACTTGACACTACTGAATTGTACGCTTAAAATGGTTAGGATGGTAAATTTTATGTTGTGTATATTTTACCATAATTTTTTTTTAAAGTTGCTCTCTGCTCAGTCTTCTCATTCCCTTCTCACGCATGCATGACCTCACAACATGAAGATTTTGTCCTGAATTCCTCAGAAGATATCTCTGCTCTGATACCAACTTCTAGTTAAAGCAGGAAAATAGAATACATCTTATCATCTTCTACCATTTTACAGACTAACAACGGCAAGAAGTTCAAGTTATTCTAGAAGCTTCCGCCTCATTTACTTCGTCACTATCAGGAAACTCTGTCCCCATGGATCATTCTTTACTGCAAGCTTGTGCGTTATGTCCTTTTCCCTTCTCTTTTAAACCTCATCAGTGATTTTATTGAATTCTAAAAGACTGATAAATGCAGCCTTTTCTGAAGACTGATAAATGCAGCCTTTTCTCAAGTAAAATTATGCTCGTACAACTCAAGGACACTCTGGCTCCCTATAATTCAGTGCTTCATAGAGACACATTCTCAGAAACACAGTTCATTTTTAAAAGGGGGGAAATTAAAATCTGGATGGTTTTATCCAAAAGACTAAAGGTCCCAGGAATGAAGGAGAATAAATTCTGATGCATAGTAAAATATCTTTAATATCTGTTCTCCCCATTCTTGTCATATCCTTCCCCATCAATGGCAGCTCTCAAATCCCAAACAAAAATTTCTCCTTTTTAAAGCTTTTCTAATATAAATCTCATAGTGTCTCCTACTGCTTCTGCTCTCCCCACTCACATTTGTGAAATAAATCTCCAGCAGGAAAAGGAAGGCAGAGGAAATTATCTGGTGGCCAAGGCCCCAGTGTTCTTTTTTGGGCACATGGAGCGTCTCTATAAAACGTAGCTGAAAGTTCTGATTCTAAGAGGAGAGACAAATATAGGGAAATAAATAGAAATATTTGTTACACAGTTCTCCTGAAATAGCTTTTAGATGAGATTTATATTTAAATCTGTATCCGTTCTGCTTCCCAGAATGCGCAGCTCTTAAAATGAAAGAAAGCCCAAGTGGGTTTGATCAAAGGTATTTTCAGTGGAGCAAGGTCTGATATTTCTCATCCTCCACAGAGAAAATGAATAGCAGAACCGTCTTTGTCCATGGAAACCACATCAGCACTCACGCCTCTGGACTCTCGCCTTCCGATTGCAACAACATGCAGCCACCCCTCTAGACCCAAAAGGAGGTGAAAACCTCTTTGCCTGATGCACCCAAAAGGGCAAGAGTAAAGTTTTTCCAGCACCTTTCCTGTTAGAGGAGAGGCCAGATGTCTCCCAAAGCTTTGTAAAAGATATTGGCTAAGAAAAAAAATTAGTTTCCTTTAAAGTGGAGTTTGACCTCGTTTTATACTAATTCCTGAAGAGATTATGTGTGCCACCTCTCCCACTCCCAGCTCTCTAGACCTCCCTCAGCCTTGTCCTACGCACTCTGGTTACTGTGAATGGCCTACACCCCTTACACCAGAGTACCAACCTGGGTGCCACCCACATGTTGCACTACCCCATGGTACTTAGCAAATGTTACCTTTTTCTCAAGAGCCCCCACTTGCTAAAAGTTGGGAAGCACTGCCATTTGACCCAGATGTCCTTTCTGTCTGGAAAACCTTTTTTTCTATGTAATTTATACCTATCTTTTCAGATACAGCTCTGGGTATCTGACTTCCTCCTCCAGGAAGTCTTCATTGATTTGACATAACTGACCACTTGTTTTAAGTTAGGTACTTTTCCTCTGCACTCTGAAATACCTCTGCATCTAGATTCTGTATACACTGTGCAGTGCTATATGTAGCCACTAATAAATAGTTCCCCCATTAGATCTTGCTTTGATTGCAAAGTCCTCGTAACTACTGCTATTCTACCCTTAAGTGAAGATGGCCCAAATTTTTCAGTAAGATTCTACTAGCCCTCTCTGTCTGGGGCATGGCTCTTTATCCTCCAAGGCCCTACTCAGGTTTCACCTTGACGGCAACCTCCCTGCCCCATCTCCACTCCAGCAAGACAGCTTTGCACATGCACCGCCAACGCCCTGCCTGCACTACGTTCTGGTTCGAATAATCGTAAAGAGAAATGTATCGTGTAGAGCTTACATGTTCTGGGTCAAAAGAAAAAAAGCTCTTCTTTTTCCCATTCTGTATTTTTACCAGCTTTTGTTGCTATTGTTTTTCTGATGATGGTCCAAAGGGAAGTAATAGTCAATAAATAGTTACTATGAGAGGCAGCAGGTACAGAGGTTAAGGGCGAAGCTCTAGGTTCCAGGCTCCCTGCTCCCAGATGCTGGCTCAGCTTAAGCTCTCTGCTTTCTGCCTCCCCTTCTGTAAATTAAGAATAACGACAGCCCTCCCTTATGAGGGTGCCGTGGAACCTCAGTGAATTGATATGTGCAAAGTTTTCGGCACAGCATGTGGCACACTAAGTGCTCAAAAAGCATTAGCTTTCATCACTATTAGCACTCTTAAACATCACTGTTTTGACCCACACTATCTAATTGAATCTTCACTACAGCCCTATAAACAGCTTGCCTGAAGTCCGACAATTACAAAGAGCTACGCCCCAGATACAAATCAAGGTTTGATTCCAAAATCTGTTTCCTTTCTAATCATTCATATACTTGAGGAGCTTATTAAAAAGCAGTTTCCCGAATCTCATCTGACTGCCCAGATTCTTATCCCAGTCCATAAGGAATACAGAAATCTGCATTTTAAACGAGCATCCTGCTTCTAAATTCTAAATCCGATGCTGGTAGCCCAAGGATCATCTTTTGTACACACTGCCTTGCAGGACGGACACCAGAATTAGTGAAAACAAGTGTGGAACAGGGCTTTTGGAAACTAAGTGCTAAGCAAATGTCTGTTATTGTGAAAACAAGTTGTTTTTCTTCAAACGTTGGAGCTCTCTCAAAATGAGAAGAAATTGTGTTTGAACACAATTGAGAACTAAAAGCTATCGCTCTAATTTGACCAAGTAAATGAAAGCTGGAATTGAGTGATTTAACAAAGACTGAGAACTCAGTTTCTGGAGTCAGAAACACTTAAGTTTGATTCCCAGTTCTGGTTCTTATTGTCGTGGGATCTGGGGCAACGTTTTTACTTCACTAAACCTCACCTTGCTCATAGGATTGTTGTAAAGACTAAATGAAATAATGCATAGAAAGTACTTAGTAGTGTGTCTGGAACAGACCATAGACTCAGGGAGTCGTACCATTATTATTCCTATTAATGTTGACAGTCAGGTACAGGGGCTGCCCAGGAGAGTGAGGGGTATTTGACCACACCACAGCTTTATCCACTGGCATAAAAGCATTTAAAAAAAAAAAAAAAAAGAGGAGCTGAGTAGTATTTTAAACATGTGATCATATTTAGGAACTCTGAGTGCTCACCATCTTCCCTGACATGTGTATAAATCTCAGCCTTACCATATCTTTATAATACCTGCAGAAATATGAGTGCATGCACTAAAGATTCCCTTCCCAAAAAAGTCCTTCGTGGTCCCCAGAGTCTAAGGCAGAAATGGAAGCAGGTGCTTGCTCAGCAATTGCAGAGAAATGAGAAACCTCAGAAAGTCTTTCCACTCACTGTGGATTTCCTCTCAGTAAATAAATAGCCCCTTCCCACCACCACCATCACAAACCCATACATTCTACAATGCCTCATAGATATTTGGAAAGAACAGCAGCCCACCCGACTCCAGTGTCTCCTGTCTTGAGATACAGGGTAAGAACAGGAATAAAAGAACCCTTAAATTAGAAAAGTCTTTGCACCTGTTTAGTTAATAGTGCCTGTAAGCAAATTCTGAACCCAGGGTTGTGCTTGGGCTGTGTGTGTGTGTGTGCGTGTGTTTCTTTGGAAAACAGAAATGTGGAGGTTGAAATTAATTCTACATGCTCAGAAAGCATCAGCTGAACTCACCTGAACACTATATGCTGCTGGCATGTCATCAAAGTAATTTGACATGAAGTAATTCTTAGAAAACCCTCCACTGCAAAAAGAACAGAAATGCACTACTTCTCCAAAAGAAGACAAAGAATTGCTTTGTGAGATCAGCCATCTGTCAAGTGAGTGAGTTGGGCTGCTCTTTGGGGACAAAGGCCATTGTTAGTCCCAATATTCTCCAATTCTAAGATTTTCTTGATTCATATAGATAGATGCACATACAGATATATGTACACTATAAATTTAAATTGGTTCCAAACATATGATAAAGTGGTGTATTATTTAAAACTCACCAGAATTTTCCATCCTTAGCATTAAGCTCATTCATAAACACTGAGAAATTTCCTACCAAATGGAAAAAAAAGAATTTTTTCAAAAGCGAAACCATCCCCAACAAGCATCCCAGCATTTTGCTAGGATGAATATTAGGTTGAAATCCTGCAAGTGCTGCCATCGTGGAACTTGTTATCCGTCTTTTAATTAAATTGAATATGCCGTGTAATTTACTTATACTTTATATGTGGATTTTGTTGTGGTTTTGTTCCTCTTCTAAAATCACGCACAAAACATCTGAAATCGTGTCAACGGAACAAAAAGGGGAAAAGGGCTCTAAACCGGCTTTCCGAAAAGGCGCGCAAAAACCGCTTATCCGTAAATCTCAGGTTGTCATAGCTTCCTAAACAAGCTCTCTCCCCTTCCTCCCTGGCCCGCACACCCAACCCCATACTCCGTCTTCATTCGCTAAACAAAAGCATTCTTTTTTTTAACCTAAGAAAGAGGCTGGGTAAGTGTCGGGACACGCGCTGGCACCAGACGAAGAGGGGGCGCTTCTCCTCCCTTCTTCCCCTCTTCACTGTCCGTAACATCAGAAAAGGGGGGGGGGGATGATACTAGGGTACCCATCGTGCATGCCATCCCCCGGCACTTCTCCTTTTGGGCCGCGGTGGTTAAAGATCTCGGGTGGAAAGTGTCAGTGGGGGGTCAGCCCAGAGTAACCTGCATCGTGCGCGGGCAGAGCTGGCACGTTGACCTGGGCTCAGGAAGGGCAGGAAAAAAGAAGCTCTCTAACTGGACAATTGGAGACGTTGTTTTGCCCTCAGGCACCCGAAACCGCAGGGCACAACCCCAGCGATAATCAGGAGTCGTGCGTTTCCAAGCGCACAGAACGTCGCCCTCCTCAGAGGGGCTTGCGAGGACCCTGCCCGGTGCAGGCGCGCTGGGAAGCAAGCTGTCAGTTTCCCTGGGCGGAGCGCTTCCTGTCTTGTTAAAGGTTTGCAAATCTCACCAGCCAAGAGACGCTTCCAATTTGCGCCATGAAGTTTCTGTGCTCTGTGGCCAACTGTAATGTCAAATCAACCGCCCTCCCCACCCCCTCGCTCCCTCCTGACGGTGTGAGTATGGAAGAGGGAGCTAGACAATAATTTTGCTAGCTATTCTAATTTTTAAATTAACCCAGGGTAAGTCCAAAATAAAGTAAACCTTGGGGTGGGAGGGGGAGTTAATTCTCAAGGCAAATATTATCGTGCCCTTTTTTCAATGATCTGCACCAAGGTTCTGGCCTCTACAGGTGCCTAAGCATTTACTGCCAGAGATTTTTTCTGAAAAAAAAGAAGGAACGCACACAACAAACAGAAGTTAGTTGTAGTCTTTCTTAGAAGATGACTAACACAAAAATCTTTGTTTTATATTTTTACACATTCTCGCATGAAATTTTACACACCACTATCACCACCCACCCACCCCACCGCCCACTTCTCAGTAAACAAAATATTTGAGCAACATATGAGAATGAGTAGTCACTTCTTCATGTGGGAAACCAGTTTATTTATGAACATGCTCAGTACATCCTTGCCCTGGGGGTTGCTTGAGTCTGAAATGTTTGATGAGAGATAAGCAGATCTTTGGGCGGGACTGAATTGGACACAAATAAAATTTTAACTCAGTATGTACACAGGCTTAGAAAGAGAATGTTAAAGAAAAAAGGTACTATTCCAGTATATATGAATTTAAGACCCTTTTATTCTTGATTACGTTTTCTTTAATATGTTGAATACATTGGTGGAAAGTATTTGCAAGATTATTTCATTAAGTATTAGCACTAGAAGGGACCCAAGAGCCCAAAGTCCAGCGCATGAAGCACTGTATTCAGGAGTCCCTCCCCGCCCCCCTCCCGAATGCTAGCCCTTCAGTTTTCTAATGAGGCACGCCTGGGGGGAGAGTGGAGGACTAAAGCAATAGGGTTCTGCTCCCCAGGCAGCCTCATATGCACCAAATGTACAAAGTCCACTTCAGCTAAACCCTCCTCACTTGCAGGAGGTAGGAAGCTTTATTTGAGTGTTAATAACATATGTGGCCCCAGTAATGAGAGGGGAACTGAGAAAGGAGAATGGAGCTCAAATCAAAGCAAAAGCCAGCTGCCCGTTCCTCTCTCTCTCTCTCTCTCTCTGTGGGCATAAACCAGCACATAAGCAGCCCCTGTTTGGAGGCAGGCGGGGAAGTCAGGGAGAGAACACAAAAGGGGCACTTCTCCAATAGAGCTCTATTTTTTTTTTTTTTTTTTTTTTTACAAAGGTTAAAGAGATTCTTTTGAAATGGGAGGCTAGGATTTAAACCTCTACCCAAAATAGGACATGACATTATCTGTAGATATTACCTAATCAGCCATCATGTAATTAACATTCATCTCAAAGAGGGGAGTTTTCTCTTGAAAGAATCAACTCTTCAAAAAAAAATTTAATTTAGATGATTTTGGTCTAGCCAGTCAAAAGGATTAGAACTCATAAAAAAAAAAAAAGAAAAAGAAAAAAAAGAAAGAAAGAAAATGAGGGGTTTCAACACTTTTTGTTCGTCTCTGCTAAGATATTTCTTTTTGTTGTTCAGAATTTGGACTCTTGCTACATAAAAAAAATCTTTGACTTTTGAGAAGCCAAACAATATTTACCTGATTTGGAACCATGAGTGAAGTTCCTTCTCAAAAGAGGCCAGGGTCTCTCAGGCTACAATCCCCCAGCTCCCAGCACGGACTGCCTTAATCTCATAAATCCCCTGCCGGCAGACTGCTCCTCTGCCCCTCTGCTCATCCTTTCTTGTCTCTCCTCGAAGGTAACCCTGCCTCCTGGTCCTTGGTGTTTTCCCAGTGAAGCCAGCTGTGTTAAGGCATAGCTTCAAAGTGTCGATTCTTGTAATTTGTACTACCCCATATTCATTATTACACTTTATTTAGAAGTGTAATTCATTCTTTCACTTTTTCAAATCGTTGAGTGTGATAATTGGCAAAGGGGAAACTTCCCTGTACCTCACACCAGTTTTCTGTTAATTTATGCTTTGCAAAAATTAAGAACAATAAACTTTCATCTAAGCACCCCCGAATGTTGCATCCTAGGGCAGTTACAAAGCAGAGACATTGATCAATCATGTGAATCATATGCGAAGATTACAAAAAGTTCAAAATTAATCATGTTCTATTTGGAAGGAAAATCTCTCTCTTTTGAGCATCACAGTCATGAAGTGGTACATTTCTGATCTAGTTAATAAGAGTCCAATTATATTTGAAATGTAGATTAATTCTCCTAAAAGCATTAATCAATTTGGCAAGGACACCTCAATAATAATGCAGTCTCTTTATTGCTTCCATAGTAAGACTGTGCCCCCATAATTGTAATCAGCTTATTGATACAAATACCTCTTCCCTCCAGTTAATTCAAATAGACCATTTCATAGGTACTTTCAGCTGATGGGATGGTAAATAATTTTTAGACTAAAAGTTGAAGTGGATTGATTAGGAGCAATTTTTTCTGTTTTGCACAATAAAAAGATGAACTACATGGTTCGCCAAGCCAATTTGCAGAGCAACCTCTCCTCTCTAATTTGTCAGGCTAATGTAGGAGAAGCCGAGTCCTAGGAAGTACAGAAATCCATTTACTCAGCCATGACATTTAAGTAGCAAACACAAGTACTGGATTTTTCCATTACCCCTCATTTCAGCCCTGCTATGTTCCACCTGTGACCCTTATGTGATGAGGGCAATGTGCTTTCATACAATTTGGTAACTATAATAAAGGTCCACTTCAAAATGTTTGAGAGCAGACTAAAAACATTTTTGAGAAAAGCATAATTAAGTCCATAACCAATCTCACTAATTCCCGATAATGTATTAGAAAACCAAATTATTTGATACACGCTCTAATAAATGCACATCATACCAGAGGAGGGGAAAATAGCGTATTTCCTCTATCACAAATAACACAGTGTTTGTCACCAATAGTCCCAGCCTTGCAGAGTGCTTTTACTCCACCTAAGACTTTCTCTCAACAACAGGAAGACAGCAAGTTCTCTAAAAACAGCATGGCCTCCTTTGTTGTATATTTTACCAGAAAGAAATGAAAAAGCATCTACAAATAGAATCCATATGGAAATGCATATCAGAAAAGAAAAAAAAAACGCTATACTTTTATTTTTCACAACTCTCCTAAGACATGTTAGTCTCAGCCCGAGTTTCTCCAAGTTAAGTTATCATCAAACTGGTGCAGAAACACGCGCAGGGGCGTGCCTTCCTGGGACATGGCCACACGCTTTCCGGTGCAGGGACTGTAGGGGAAGGTCCATGAATACTAGCTGAATGAAGGACCCTTGATTTGGGGGGTGGGAGAAGACGAAAGCGATGTTTTTAAATGAAGCAAAGTAAATCAGTTTTATCCTGTTTTCTTTTTTGCCCAAAGGAGTTAACATTTCACCTCCAAAAAAGAAATAACAAAAGAGAATTTAGGATTTTTACCTCCCCTTGAAAATTCTTCAGGAATTCATGAACACCACACTTGAAGCCAAAACATGTGCTTCGGAGTTGAAATCAGAAGCTGATTCCACAAAAGGTCAATCTGAAATGTGACATCTTCAGCCTCAAATGAGTCTGTGCAGGGCCACGAAAATCGAGGACAGTCCTTGTAGAATATGTCATCTGAAAGCTAAATGCTTTACCCTTTATTTTTGTTGTTTACTTAAATTGCTTTGGTAAAAGATTTATCTGCCAGAGTTCTTCCTGGTGTAAATTTAATAGCCTGGATATTAAAACCATCAAGTTCGAGGTTAGAGAAGAAAATGCCAACCTTGCTTCTTAATGACAGCAGCCCACCCAAAGGCGTTTAAATACCATCAGCAATATCCTTGATGCTTTAACAAGTGTATTTAAAAAGCAATTAGGTATGCCAATCTCAGGCTGCAAACAATTTTAAAATAACACAAGCATTAAGTCCCCGCTTTTTGACAAAGTAATGATTTGCACTGACATGATTTAGATACTGTGCATTGTTTCTGCAAAGTAATTTCCACGAGGCTGGTGAGTGCGTGCTTAGGAAGATTCATGTTACTACAGGTTCTGTTTTTTTTCCTCCCCCATTAAAAACAAAACTGCATATAATTGAATCTAACAGTTTTGAGTAACTACTAAAAACTTCACCACTACAGGAAGCATTGATACTAACTAAAAGCTAAAACTTAATATTAATTGATCTTTGGTTCTGACCATATTAAGATCCAGGGGAGTGGTGGAGGGTAGGCAGCAGACCGGGAAAGGAAAGAACTTGCACTGAGGGGTCTTCCTCTGGGAGGGGGCACTTAGGTTGAGATTGCGCCAAAGACCAGAGATGGGCTCGAACACCACTGAGTTCTCAGCAACTATAACTGGGGAGGACGAGTAGCAAGTAAGTCCAGGACGTTGAACTAAGAGGACAAAGACAATGTCTACCATCTGGACAGCCAAGCCTAGGGAGAGGGTGGGTTTTAAAGCCCACCAAGTGGTACTTCCCATCTAGGGCTAGGACGCAGTCCGTGGTTGATTAAAGTCCCATATTTGAGGGAAATCATTTAGCAGGGAATAACACAAGGTAAGGGATGTAATGACAAACAGACAGGCAGGGGCAATTCTGGGTAAGAAGTTCCACAGCCAGGTCCTTTGGTCAAGCCAAGACTACGTGTTTATAAAGGGATCTCAAGGCTTTACACTGGTCTGGAAGTAGTGAGTCTGGGCAATCATTAAAGGCTTGGGGTTCCACTTGTTTTCTCAGAACTGTCCTGGTAAGAGGAACATGATCCCTTTCTCAGCTAGGATAATTTGACGTTAACGAAACCTCCTCCCTTCACATTCAGTGTAGACAGTACTCCAGGTTGTGAGCTCCACTTTAAAAATGTGCAGTTGTTTTTTCCTAAAAAGCGGTTGTAGCTGCACCGCTATCTTCATCAACAGAAACAGAGGCAGGAGGGTGAAGGTGTTAGGAACACCGGCATCAGACCCACACAATCGGGGTTCCAAGCGATGCTGCTGCCAGGTGCTAGCTGTGTGACTTTGGGTAAGGTAATTAACTTCTCTGAGCCTCATCTGTAAAATGATGCAGCAAGGAATCTTTAGATTAATTAAGATAAACCATATTAAGTATTCAGCACAGTACCTGACACTGTAGGCTAGTCAGGAATGATTATTGTTGTTATTATCAGACAGCAAAACGCTACACTAGACAAAGAGCTGAACTCTTGCATTTGGGCCTCAAAAAGCATAATGCTCCCAGTATGAGGCACAACTGCTATTACACCGCAAAATCTTTCTTGGAATATAGCAAGGTACAATGAATAATTGACTGAATGTTGAGTCTTCTGATTCTGAACATTTTTCATTTCCTTTTGGCTTCTGCCTGTGTCCCAGCTATTTCTAAATTGTTTCTCCTTTGAAGTGGTTTGGTGTGTACTATAGAGAAGTATTTAAATACAAGTCCAAACCAAATTAGTAATAATAGGTAAAATAATTATTAAATATTAGTAAAATAAGCTTCTGGGAGAAAAAAATTGTATCATGCATTTCAAAGCCAAATATTTTCAAGTTATTCACTAGGTCTGTATTCTTATGCAGATAATTGAGAAATCACTGCATACCGTAGCAGCGTAGACATGTAGGAATTGAAATCTGTATTTTGTCCAATCAAATGAGACAATACCTTACCCTTGAGGAAAAAGTCACCCCACCTGAAATACTCATTAACTACTTTAACCTGGGGCACTCCCATTAATAAGTTATTAAATTCATAAGTACCAGTTATATCAAAATGTTCTTTTTTGCCCCCAAGTAAGATGATATACAACTGGGGCCTTAAAGGAAAGGTAAATTTTGTATAGAAAAATAAAGACAAAGAGGGAAAGAAGATCAGAGGCATAGATAAGTGGAACAGTAGGAGATGAAGGAGAAGGTGAGGAAGGCTAGCTGGTCGTCAGGTACTACGATGGGGAAAGATAGCAAGCTGTTCACCACACATCCTTTTACAAGTAGCTATACCAGGCTCCTGAAAAATGCTGGATGATATCCAGGGGCTGCACATCAAATAAAATAAGTCGCTGATGTCCAGATCCCAGGAAGAGGTTATTTCTTGAATGGCCCCTGAGATTCCAGGTTTAGGGACAGTTCTGTGATAATTATCCAAAATGCTGAATATATATTGTTCCTCTGGACCCTGAATGTCTCACTGGCCCAGACTCTGCCCTTGGTTCTTGACTTTGTCTGCGTCCAGTGGCCAAAGGGTTAGAGTAAAAGTGAAAGGGAGCTTGCTACAGCTACTAAGAAGTAATTACAGTAGTAGCGGGTGCGGTAGGAGAGTGATGAGGAAAAGGTCATTTGGAGACTCTCTAAATTTTGGTGTTCAGGGACAAAGCTTCAGTTATGCTTGTTCCATAGCACATTATTTTAGTAAGTTTGCGGGGGGGCGGGGGGGAACAGTTGTGTTTCAACAGCAGTGCTGTGGAAACGTACCGTACTTTTTTTCAGTGATGTTATGTACAGGTAGAGAGGACATCAATTTTTAAATGTTCAGTCATATAAATTAGCTTGAGCCCCAGACTTTAATTTTGAAGGAAAATTAGATTGGATCTAAATAATTGAAGAGAAATGGGGAAAACATTTTAATAAAACTTCATAATTTGACTCACAGTACCTTGAGCCATTAGTCCTCATTCTCATTAGAAACATGATTACCAAGTGGTTGGTGAGTGTCAGTTAATAACCTGAATATTTGTGAGGCCTTTCTACCTAGCTGAAAGCTGATTATGTTTATTAGAACTACTTTCATCCATCTTCCCCAACCTGAATTGCCCATTTATTTTCTATGTCATTTTCTGCCTTTTTAAAATATTTTTTTTATATTTCAATGCATGCCCAAAAAATAACAATATCATTCATTTGTATGAGGTACTTCACAGAGAACTTTCACCATTATTATTGAATCTACATTATGTAGCTTTGATTTTAAATTAAATCTTTCACTGTGATTTAGAAGATATTAGCAGAATTTATATAAATTCTCTTGATACAGTTCATAATGAATAATACTTTCTGATAATGATGTCTTTTTTTTATAATGAGGAAGCTGGTTTTCTTTTAAAAAAGCAAGCACCATAAGCAAGCCTTATCAACTACATTCGCAAATTAATTTAAAAGACAATGACTTACAACCACATAGAAAGGATGGCTAATATCAACGAGGAAGATGACTGAACCAGGCCAAGGCAGCCAGACTGTTCAATATTTGCAATTCTGTATATCTGTTAACAAATGTAATTATTTTGGTGAATAAGTGAGCTGTGGGCAAGTCACTCGTTAGTTCTCTGGAACCAATTTGCCTTGAAATTATTAAGAGATATTTAGTTGATCCAACTTAGACCAAGAGGAGAAGGCTGAAACACTTTGCATCAAAACAGAAATTTTGCTAAACTGATTTGATGTGCACTGAGCCTTGTAGTCTGAAACGAAGAACAAAAGCACTTTGACCCAAACTGCCTGGAAGAGAAAAACTTCCCAAATGAGAGGACCCGACAAGGGACATCTACATCTGATCTGGCTGCTGTGGCCGCCAGCCCCAACACCACTGCCTTCTGCGTTATTCCTGCAAACACCTGACAGCTATACCAGAGACACCCATTCCTCTAAGTACAATTCCTCTACATAAAATCCAAAATAATTTTCATTTCTTTGTTGTACCAACAAACGGATAGAACTTCTTAGATGAAATATGATCATTATCTTCCTCATTTTTTAATATGTGATACTTTATATCTCATTTTTAAGTCGTAATATAGTCACATAGTTCGACAATCAAACAGTATATAAAAAAAGACAGTGAAAGTGTCACACTCACCCAGTTCCTATCACCATTCCGACAGGTAATTCCTTTTATTAATTTCTTTTAATCCTCTTAGAGTTTCTTTATGCGTCTAGAAGCAAACACAAATATGTATTTTTATTCTTCCCCTTTTTCCCACAAAAGGTTGTATATTATATAGTCTGCTCTGCACCTTTTTAACTGAACAATGCAGTTTATCCTGGAGGTCTTTCCATGTCAGTTCTTTTGTTTTTGTTTCTGTTTTTGTTTTTGTAACACCTGTTTGGTATTCCCTTGTATGAATATGCCATCGTTGTTTGGATTTTTTTGACCATTTCTATTGACTACGTTTAGGCTGTTTCCAATCTTTTGCTACTGCAAACAACGTTGCAGTGAGTAACCTTGTGTGCTTGTTACAATATTTATTCTAAGGCTATGTTTGTGAATGTTATAATCATCACTGCCATGTATACACCATTTTTCCATAACAAATCAGCATGGCTCAGCAGACGGAGCTATGAAAACATAGTAAGAGCCAGCAGAAATAAGCGCCCTTATGCTGTGACGCACGTCTTATGTATCACGTGCTAGATGTAAACCACCGTCTTCATTAAGGTCTCGGACCCTCATATTCATTCTTTCCTTCTTTCGATAAATATTTATTAAGGGTCTATGACAGGTCAGGGTCTGACCTACTGGAGATATTGCAATGAATAAAGAAGGCAAAGTCCTAATTTTATAGTACTTACACTCTAGTGGAGAAACACAGAAAATTAATAAATAAATGTATCACAGAATCCTTTTCTCCCTTACAGAAACCATAGGAGATCAGGTACAGCCTAAACCTTAGGATGCCATGGTGGGTAAATTACCCTTAATGCCCATAGTTTAGAAAGATATAAACAGTGCCCATTAAACCTGTGGCTTCCCCAGAGCTGTGACTTACACGTTTCTAATTATTTGTGAACAAGTTTTATCTGGCCTATTTATGCTCACACTCCCAAATGAGCAAACTCTGTATTACAGAGGTGTTGATTCTCAAAAAACTTAATCTATATGAATTTAATGTAATTCCACTCAAAATCCCAACAGGGTTTTTTATAGAACTTGACCAACTGATTTTAAGTTCATCTTGTCCTACCTGACGTAAAATATACTATAAAGTTACTGTATTTAAAACAGTATGCTACTGGTAAAGAAACATAGATTGATAGGCAAGAACAGAAAGCCTAATATGTGTAAGAGAATCAAATATTAAACTGATTCATGTGGAATCATGGAACACTACATCAAAAACGAAGGATATACTGTATGGTGACTAACATAACATAATAAAAAATTATTATAAAAAATAAAATGAACTGATCCATGTGAAACTGCTGTTTTTTAGAGGTCAAAACTGGTTGGAAAATTGGCAATTGTATATGGTACAGTCAAATACATGAATAAGGGTAACATTTCATATAAATAGAGAAAAGACAAATTATCCCCCCAGATTGGCTATCCATTTGGGGAAGGGGAAATTCAGATCCTTGTCTCATAACAAACATAACAAGTTATTTATCAAGTGTATTAAAGAAGTACATATTAGGAATATGTACAAATACATATTAGTTAAGGTAAATGAGTGGCTATAACAGATAAATCCCCAAATCTTAATGGCTTGAAATTCACAGAAAGGTCAGAACAAGTGTTTTTGGTTTTGTTTTAAGATTTTATTTATTTATTTATTTGACAGAGAGATAGAGAACACAAGCAGGCAGAGCAGCAGGCAGAGGGAGAGGGAGAAGCAGGGTCTCTGCTGAGCGGGGAGCCTGACACGGGGCTCCATCCCGGGACGTTGGGACGATGACCTGAGCCACATCACTGACTGAGCCACCCAGACGCCCCAGGGCAAGTATTTTTGATCACATAGCTCTTCTTCAAGGAGTGATTCAGATCCAGGCACCTTCCATATTGTGGCTTCACTGCCTTCAATACATCGCTCCCCATTTCTCCCTGAGGGTTGTATCCAGTACAGCCAACGAAAAGATAAAAGAGTTGGAGATGCCTGGGTGGCTCAGTCGGTTAAGTGTCTGCCTTTGGCTCAGGTCATGATCTCGGGGTCCTGGGATCCAGCCCAGGCATATCAAAGAGAAATCCCCTTATGCTTCCAGTAGGGGGAAGGGAAAAGGAACCATTTTGAAATAGGCCAGAGGACCCTCTTCTCAACAAGGCCTGCCCTCAGGAGAAAATAACCCAGAACCTAGCCTGGAGTATTATCACCTCTTCCCTAGGGAAAAGGAAATATCCAACTCCAGCCCAAATCAAACTACAGAAAATCAAAGTTAAAGAAAAAGTCCTGAAAGAAGCCAGAGGGGGGAAAAAACACCCTACCTACAGTGGGCAGAAGACAAGAATTCCAAGGTTTATGTGGAGATGCAAAAGATCCAAATAGCCAAATCATTACAGAAGGAGAAGAGCAAAGCTGGAGAACTGACACTACCCAATTTCAAGACTTACTATAAAGCTACAGTAATCAAGGCAGTGTGGTATTGGCAACGGAATAGACAAATTGATTAATGAAACAGAATAGAGAGCCCAGAAATAGACCCACATAAATAGAGTCAACCGATCTTGGAGAAAGAATGAAGGTAATACAATGAAACAAAGGTAAGGTTTCAACAAATGGTGCTGGAAAAATTGGATATCCACCTGCAAAAAAAAAAAAAAAAAAAAAAAATCTTGGATGCCTGGGTGGCTCATCAGTTAAGCGTTGGACTCTTGATTTCAGCTCGATTATGATCTCAGGGTTTTGAGTTCAAGCCCTGGGCAGACTGTGCACTCAGCGGGAGTCTACTTGAGATTCTCCCCCTCTCCCTCTCCCTCTGCCCCTTCCCAAGCTCACACGCACATGAGCTTTCTCTCTCTCTCTCTCTCTCTAAAATAAATACATCCTTTAAAAAAACTAATTTAAAACAGATCATAAACCTAACTGTAAAATGCAAAACTATAATACTCCTAGAAGATAACATAGGAGAAAGCCTAGATGACCTTGGATACTATGCTGCCTTTTTAGATACAACGCCAACAATCTGTGAAAGGAATAATTGATAAGTTGGACTTCATTAAAATTGAAAACATCTGTTCTGCAAAAGACAATATCCTGAAAATGAAAAGACAAGCTATAGTCTAGCGAAAATGTTTGCAAAAGACACATTTGATAAAGTACTTATCCAAAATATACAAAGAACATTTCAAATTCAGTAGTATAAAACAAACAACCCAATTAAAAAAGACTTGGGCCAAATACTTTGACATCTCACCAAAGAAAATATACAGATGACAAATAAGCATATGAAAAGATGACATTAGGGAAATGCAAACTTAAAAAACAATGAGATACCACTACATATCTATTAGAATGGACAAAATCCAGAATACTGACAACACCAAATTCTGGCAAGGATTGGAGTACAGAAACTCTCATACATTGCTGGAAAATGCAACATGGTACAGTCACTTTGGAAGACAGTTTGGCAGTTTCTTATAAAACTAAACATACTTTTACCATATGATCCAGCAATCATTCTTCTTGGTGTTTACCCCAAAGAGCTGAAAACATGTTCACACAAAAATCAGCACATGGATGTTTATAGCAGCTTTATTCATAATTGCCAAAACTTGGAAGCAACCAAGATGTCCTTCAGTAGGTGAATGGATAAATAAACTGGTACATCCAGACAGCAGAATATTACTCAGGACTAAAAGAAGTAAGCTATCAAGCCATGAATAGACATGGAAGAAACTTAAATGCATATTCATAAGTGAAAAAAGCTAATCTGAGAAGGCTACATACTGTATGATTCCAACTACATGACATTCTAGAAAAGGAAAAACTACGGAGACAGTATAAAGATCAATGGTTGCAAGGGCTTGGGAGAAGTGGGATGAGTAGGCAGAGCACAGAGGATTTTTAGGGCAGTGAAAATACTCTGTATGATAATAAAATGATGGACACATGTCATTACACATTTGTCAAAACCCATAAAATGTGCACCACCAAGAGTGAACCCTAATGTAAACCATGGACTTGGGATGATAATGATGTGTCAATGTAGGTTCATCAATGTAATAAATACTTTGGTAAAGGCAGAGACAATGCATGTATGGGAACAGGGGGGTTAGGGGAAATCTCTGTATCTTCCCCTCAATTTTTCAGTTAACCTATAACTGCTCAAAAAAAAATAAAGATTTAAAGAAAAGGGAACAAATTCAAAATATATAACTTGCATACATCATGTTCAAGGCAGACTGGGAAAAATATTTGTAACATAAATATTAAAATTGTGATTAATATTGCTCACATGCAAATCCTATACATCAATTTTTTTTTAAAAAAAAGAAACCCAATAGAAAAATCAGTAATAGATTAGAATTAAAAATTCACGGGGTGCCTGGGTGGCACAGCGGTTAAGCGTCTGCCTTCGGCTCAGGGCGTGATCCCGGTGTTATGGGATCGAGCCCCACATCAGGCTCCTCTGCTATGAGCCTGCTTCTTCCTCTCCCACTCCCCCTGCTTGTGTTCCCTCTCTCGCTGGCTGTCTCTGTCTCTGTCGAATAAATAAATAAAATCTTTAAAAAAAAAAAAAGAATTAAAAATTCACAAAGGAAGAAATGTAAATGGCAAATAAGTACAGTACATGAAAAAACACTCAGCCTCACAGTGATAAGAAAAATGACTTCCTGGGGCGCCTGGGTGGTGCAGTTGGTTAAGCATCCAACTCTTGGATTCAGCTCAGGTCATAATCTCAAGGTCATGAAATCGAGCCCCATTCTGGACTCCATGCCGAGTGCAGAGTCTGCTTGAAATTCTCTCTCCCTCTCCCTCTGTCCCTCCTGCTCCTGCTCATGCTCACTCTCTCTCTCTCAAATAAATAAATACATCTTTAAAAAAGAAAAGAAAAATGATTTCCCAAGTTAAGTCTTCCCACTCAAATTGTCTGACTGCTTAAATGAAGTCTAAGGGGATAAGAAGCCATCGAAGATCCCATAGGGTCAGATGGAAACTTGGGGCCACCAAGAAATGTTTAAAGAAATGGTTCTCCCAAGAAATTAGGATTTATGAAGGAGGTGAGAGAAAACAGCCAGGAGCAGCTTCAGGAGGAAGATGTCAGAGAAGCTGGAGCTAGTGAGATCAATTCTGTTCATGTTTGTTAAGTATGTTAGCTATATTCCTGGCTCCATTTTGTTGATTCTATCTTTCTGACTTCACTTCTGGTTTTTGTAGGCCATTTTATTGCTTTTTATTCATCTTGTAAACTGTCTTCTTTGTCTGGAACATTTTTGAAAACAGATAAACAAATGGGTGATTTATTCATCAAGTGGTAAAATGAACGGGTGGTTGAATAAATTGTGACTATTTTCAAGCAGAGAAAAGTCCTTAAAGTGATTTGGTGGTATGGGAATGCCAGACATTCTGAGAAAGAACTACTTTGGCAGTACTGGTCAATAATATAGACCTCACGTTCCCAAGGAAGGGGGTGTATGAGGACTAACTGTTACACCAGATGTTTAAAGGAGAACTGGTTCTGTGTCAGCAGAACTCATAGCCCTGTTTAAACATATACAGGAACTTAAACTGTAGAAAAAGAGTAAGTCATAGTCGGGATAGGTTAACTGCTATAGAAAATAAGCCCCCACATGTATAATGGCTCAATCTCAATAGAAGTTTATTTCTTGCTCACGAAACAGTTCTGAGCAAGTGAACAGGTTGGCAGAACAGTCGTTCAGGAAGCCCAAGCTGATGGAGGCACTGCCATCTTCAACACATGGCTTCCAAGGTTGCCCTGGGAGTCACATAGCTCTAACCAGCCAGAAGGAGGAAAGAGCAAAGACCATTGGGTGGCTTATATGGACCAAATCTGGAAGTGGGACATAAAAATATGGATAAAAATTTGGAATGTGACCACAACAAACTACAAGGCAGGCAGGGAAATGTATTCTAGCTATGTGCCCAGAATGAAAAGGAAAGCGTGGATTTGGGCAAGCCCCTAGTGTTTTCTGCTGCAGACCATTAGCAGACCTAGAGTCAGACTTGAATAAAGGACCTCAATAAATTCCAAACTCCACACTTTGATTCTCCTTCTTAGGAGCCTGGGAACATGTGCCAAGCACCTGTTCAAGAGTTACTTCGGTAATAAATTCCAGATTAGAATTCTACTTCTCAAACTCCATTACCGAAGTCTTTTTCAGGGAACACTCACATCCCAGTTTAGAGGGAAGAAAGGCAAAGAAAGACCATCCCTGCAGTGCATTTGAAGAGAGTCACTGTGGTATCAAGGAGAAATCAAAGACGGAAGATTGACTGTACTTGTAAATAGGGAGGATTTTTCTGTGCAGCCTTGTGCATTTATGGAAAGAATGTCATGCTGATGTCAATCTTTGCTAAACCACTGATCAATCCTGTGCAGAAGCACATTTTTTAAAAATATTATTTCTATTGTTCACTTCTGCCTTGCTCTGGTAAGGCTATTTCCACACTGAGTGGGAGAAATAAAAGAACAGCTGCACCACATCGCTTAACCATGAACCCTAGCAGGCACCCATTTTGCTAAAAAGAAGAAATCAATTTTTAGTTTTATAAGAGTGAAATAAAACCCATTTAAAAAGAAATATTAAGAATGCCTATTTAAATGCAAATTGAACTACAGCATTTACATGTGTCGATTAAAGTCCCTCGAAGGATTTCCTTGAAATAGTAGCATTTGCTTATATGAATTTTTTGTTTTAAAGAAAGAGACTCACAATTAAAAGTTATACTGAATGTCACGGCAGTTGCTAAAAAAGTAGATCGTTGTTACCTCTGGCAACATTTGACTTACGGGACTGATTTAGTTTCAACATGAAACACATGATGACTCCTTTGTCTATCCAAGAAAGGTCACGCCCGTGATTTTGTCCCTGCTTGCACCCCGTTAGACAGGAGAACCAGGGTGAGCAGGGACTCTTTGACACCCACAACACAGCCTAAGAATAATAAAAAGCTAACATTTGCTGAGGACCTACTGCCTATGCCAGACATTTTTTTCTTCAGATTATATCAGTTGGTCTCTACAATCACACAGAGAGAAAAGTGGGTAAACATTATTATCCTATCTTACAGTTGAGGAAACTGAGGCTCAGAGAGTAAGTTATAAATCCAAGATTCAAAGCCAAATGTGTGTTATTCCAAAGCCTGCAGTTTAAGTCACTCTTCTAAGCTGGCTCACATATAGCCACGTCAGTTAGGCTCCTACCTGTCAGATGCTTTCCCCCGCCTGCACAAAGGCCAAGACTCTGCAGGCTGCCTTTGCAAGCTGTGGGTCTTTTTCAATGGAATAACTTTTGGAAGAAGAAAGAAACAGCAGCCGCTGACCCTGCTAAGACATAGCCAACACCACATCATTTGCCTGACCCGTCCTTTGAGCCTGTCCATTTCCTCTGCTAATCAGGGAAGGCTCACATGTTATTACATCCAAATGGACATGACTAGCCTTACTGGACATACAAGGAACCATGACAGGAGTCAAGGGAAGTCTTCCTACCAGCACCCACTAATTTCGTCTCCCCAAAAGTTTCCTACAACTGCTCCCTGGTCCTAGAAATCCCTTTAACAGATGACCAGGCTATTAGTCCACAATCAGAGAGTGGAATAATAATAGAAAAGATGTGGGGTAGGGGAAGTTAATTATCCTAAATGTATATAAAAAATATATCTGACAATAGCACATCTTTTTGCAGAGAAGATTTTATGTGAGAAGGGGAAGAAGGTTAACAAATAACACAACAGAACATCTGCTGCCTCTGCCCTTTTGCAGACCATACCAAGCATCACTAACAGAACCCAGCACAGTTTCCTTCTGAACTTAGGCATAACACTCTCAGCATAGCACACTCATAAGAGTTGACACATGTGATTGGACCCAATTTGCCCATTTCAGGAATTTAAAAGATGCAGGAAACCTTCTGCATGAAGAACTGAGTGTCATGGAGACACTGAGGATGGCAAAGTCTGCGGAGAGGAGAGACTGGGATCTTCATGACATCTCTGACCAACTTCCCAAGTTTACCTGGGATCTATTAGTCCCCCAAGACTCATAAAACTGCTCACAAAGGGCATCATTGGCACATATTGTCAAAGTGCAAATATTGTGGGGGGAGAGTAAGTGTTGTCTCTTTTCTGAGTTGTTTCTGCAACAGCCAAGATTTCTATTACCATTGGAACAGAACCAGTAGGTCAAATGTATTTCATATATTTACCATAAAGACTGCTGTGGTAATAAATTACCTGCCCTGGAACCTTGTAGATCAAACTGAAAAGTTACACGTAAGAGTTCTAGTTCCGAATAAAATGGTATAAGCTCACTCCATTCTGTCTCTGTCACAGAATGGATATATAAAACCTGGAGAGAATGCATGGAGCAGCTATTTGAGGACTCTGAAAAGTCAACAGTAGCAGGCAGATTGGGAAAGAAGAGCAGAATTTGAAGGACCACCATCCAGTAGGGGGGCTGATAGGAGAGTTCCTATTTTAACATGAATGTCTCTCAGCCCAGATACAATGCAAGCCAAAAACCAGAAGTGGGCACCAGAGAATAAACAAGTACATCTCTAGGAAAACCCCTCTAGTATTGGCTCAAGGACTGAAACCAGGGACTTCTAATACTCAGAGAGTGTGGGAGAAATCCCCTACGTTTCTTTTTATCTTTTTCAATCTCCACTCTATCATGTCCCAACCCGCAGGCAATCCCACACTGGTGACAGTGGTGGTGGTGGCAGCAGCAGGGCCCACAAACACCTGAAATTCTGTAGAATGGAAATTTTTCTCTGCTATCAGAGGAGCTATGATCCCAAGAAGATGGATAAACCTTGTTGGGTTTTTTCTCTCTCTGTCCTCCTGCTGTTTAGCCCCAGATGTGGGTGAATTATGAGAACTGTGCGTAAGTAAAGCCCCAGATTTCTGACAAGAAAAACAAAAAAGGAAGCCAGAGAACTGGAAAGGACAAAGAAGATTGAAAAAGGAAGGATCTCAGAAAAGTGACCATGGAGAGCTGTTGACACAGTCCTGGACTCACCTGCAACATGTCATAGACTTTGAGAACTAAACCATGGAATTGGACCACTGCCCAGCTCCCAGACTGACCTATGGATGGTACACACATGAGATTGATCCAAACAGCACTTCAGAGTCTTTGAAAAGAAAATTGACATTGAAACCATAAGCCACAGAAGACAGATCAGAACTTACAGCTTAAACCCAAGTGTGTCAATAGCCAACTAAAACAAAAACATCCAAATTCTCCTTAAGATTTAAGCAAGACCTAGAGTCTCATAACATTCTCATTTTCCAAAATACGATCCAAAATTATTTGACACACAAAGAATCAGGAAAATCGCAACTCACATGAGAAAACATAATCAACAGACAACAACCTCAAGATGAACATAGATACTGGAATTATCTGAGAAAGATTTTAAAGTAGTTATTACAAAAGTGCTCCAAAGAAATAAGGGCAAACATCTTTAAAAAGATAGAAAGTTTCAGCAAAGAAATAAAAAATATAAAGGAGAATTTACAACTAATAAATACAAAAACCAAAACTGAAAACACACTGAATGACCTAAACAGCAAAATGAAAATGACAGAGGAAAGACCCAGTAAACTTGAAGGTAGATCAGTAGAAATTATCAAACCTGCAAAATAGAAAAAAATATTTAAAATACCAAAATTTCTAACATTTATGTCATAGGAGTCTCAGAAGAAAAAAAAAATGCAGGACTGAAAAAAAAAAAGAAATTTAAAAATAGTGGATAACAACTTCCCAAATTTGGCAAAAGACATATAATTAAAAACAAAGACACCTTATATAAGAAAAACTATGAGAATTCATTGCCAAGAGACCCACCCTAAAAGAATTGCTAAAACAAGTTCTCAAGTGGAAATGATACCAAAAAGAAATTTGGAATATTGAGAATGAAGAAAGAGCAAGATAAATATAGATAATTCTTCTCTTCTTGAATTCTTTAAAATACATACGACAGCCAAAAGCAAAAATTATAAAAATGTCTGATATGGCAAGTTATATATGTGTCTTATAATTCTGAGATCAATTACCAAAAATACACAAAAAATACATAGTCAAAGATACAATGTATAAATTTAATAGAAAACTAAAATATGTTCAAATAGCTCAAAAGAAGAAAGGAGGGGGGAATAGACAAGTAAAAATCAGAGGGAAACATAGAACACAAATAATAAAACGGTAGGCCCAAATCCAAATGTATCAATAATTACAATCAGTGTAAATGTTCTAAATATACCAATTAAAAGACAGAGATTGCCAGATAGATGTGAATGGATTTAGAAATAAAAAACCATGAGACCATATGCTATTTATAACAAATTCACTTCAAATATAATAATATAGACAGGATAAAGCAAAAAGATAGAAAGAATATACCATGCAAACACTAACTAAAAGAAAGCTAGCATAGCTATATTAATAACAAAGTAAACTTCAGAGCAAAGAAAATTACCAGGGATGAAGAGAGACATTACACAATGATAAAAAGTTCAATTCACCAAGAAGATATAACAATCATAAAATGTGTATGCACCTAATAACACTTCATGAAACAAAAACTGAAAGAATTTAAAGGAGAAATAGAAAAATCCAAAATTATAGTTGGAGACTTCAATACTACTCTCTCAGTAATCAACAGAACTAGTAGGCAGAAAATTAGCAAGGAAATAAAAGAAGTGAACAACAACATCAAACAACTAAATCTAATTGGCATTTATAGAACACTCCATCCAACAAGAGATTGTACACTCCTTTCACACACTTATTGAACATTCACCAAAACAGAGCATATTGTGGGTCATAAAACAAACCTTAATACATTTCAAAGAATTGAATTATACAAAATATGTTCTCTGATAATATGGAATTAAGCTAGAAATCAATAACAAAGATAACAGTAAAATGTACAAATACTTGGAAATAAAACAATACACTTCTAAATAATGCATGGGTGAAAGAGGAGGTCTCAAAGGAAGATTAAAAACATTTTCAACTTGGGGCACCTGGGTGGCACAGCGGTTAAGCGTCTGCCTTCAGCTCAGGGCATGATCCCGGCGTTATGGGATCGAGCCCCACATTGGGCTCCTCTGCTATGAGCCTGCTTCTTCCTCTCCCACTCCCCCTGCTTGTGTTCCCTCTCTCTCTGGCTGTCTTTATCTCTGTCGAATAAATAAATAAAATCTTAAAAAAAAATTTTTTTTTTCAACTGAATGAAAAAAATCAAAATCTGTAAGGTGAAGCTAACACGGTACTTAGAAATTAAAAGGGTTAAATACTCATATTAGAAAAGAAGTCTCTAACTAGTACCTAAGCTTCCGCCTGGAGAAAAATAAATTCAGTGTAAGCACAGGGTAGGTGATAATAAAGATAAGAGGAGTAATCAATGAAATCAAAAACAGAAACAAAGAAAATCAGTGACACAAAGAGGTAGTTCTTTTAAAAGATCAATAAAATTGATAAATCTCTAGCAAGAGCAACAAAGAAAAAAGCAGAGAATTCACAAATTACCAATATCAGGAATGAAAAGGGGGGTATACTACAAATTCTGCAGAAGTTAGAACTATAATAAGAGACTACAAATAACTCTACACACATATATTCAATAACGTAGATGAAATGAGCACTCTGCAAAAACCGTAAACTACCAAAACTCACTCAAGGTAAAATAGATAACCTGAATAATCCTATAACTATTAAAGAAATTGAATTAGTATTTTAAAACCTTCTGAAAAGCGGGGCGCCTGGGTAGCGCAGTCGTTAAGCATCTGCCTTTGGCTCAGGGCGTGATCCCGGCGTTCCAGGATCGAGTCCCACATCGGGCTCCTCCGCTGGGAGCCTGCTTCTTCCTCTCCCACTCCCCCTGCTTGTGTTCCCTCTCTCTCTGGTGTCTCTCTGTCACATAAATAAAAATAAAATCTTTAAAAAAATAAATAAATAAAAAATAAATAAAACCTTCTGAAAAGGAAATCTCCAGGCTCAGAATATTTCACTGATGAATTGTACCAAACAATTAAAGAAGAAATAACACAAATTCTACACATGCTTTGCATAAAAGAGGAGGAAATACTTCTCAGCTTATTGACGAGCTATTATCCTGATATCAAAACCAGACAAAAACATTACAAGAAAAGAGAACAATATATCTTAGTAAGTATTTTTGCAAAAACACAAAACATTACAAAATAAAATCTAGCAATATATAAAAGGAGTAATATACCACAACTGGTTTAATATGCAAAAATCAATGTAATCATTATGATAAGTCCTTATGATAACAAAAACCCACATGATCCCATTAATCTATGCCAAAAAATCACTTGATGAAATTCCATACTCATTCATGACAAAAACTCACAATAAACTAAAACAGAATTACCTTAACCCGATAAAAGGTCCTGTTATAGGCTGAATTGTGTCCCCTCCAAATTCATATGTTGAAGCCCTGACTATATTTGGAGATAGGGTCTTTTTATAAAGGTGATTAAATTAAGATGAGTCCATAAGGATGGGCCCTAATCCAATCCTAATGGTGTCCTTAAGAGAAAATTTGGACACAGAGAGATACCAGGGATAGGTGCACAGAGGAAAGAGCAAGTGAGGACATGGAGAGAAGTTCGCCCCATACAAGCTAAGAGGAGAGGCCTCAGAAGAAACCAAACCAGCTGACACCTTGATCTCTGTCTTCCAGCTTCCAAAACTGTGAGAAATAAATTTCTGTTTAAAGTCTGTGCTACTGGGGCACCTGGCTGGCTCAGTCAGTTAAGCTCTTGGTTTAGGCTCAGGTCGTGATTTCGTGGTTGTAGGATCGAGCCCCACATCGGGCTCTGTGCTCAGCCCAGAGTCTGCTTCAGATTCTCTCTCCCTCTCTCTCTTACTCCCTCTCTCTCAAATAAAATCTTTTAAAAAAATAAAATAAAATACAGTCTGTACTTCATTATGGCACCCCTAGCCAACTGATACAAAGACCTGCAAAATAATACAGTTACCTACAGCTAACATCATAGTTAAGGATGAAAGACTAAGTGCTCCCCTACCCCACGCCCTTCCCAAGATCAAAAACAAGGCAAGAATGTCTGCTCTCTCGCTCTCACTCTCGTGTGAAAAGGCATTATGAAAAGGACAGTTCAGTGATTTATCATGATAATCCATTCCATAGGTGTTCTCTCATTACCTCAATGCTCCCCACCAGACCAACTCCAGCCACCAGCTACACACACACACACACACACACACACACACACAAATCATACCCATTATTTGACTGTCTTCATTAAAACTAATTTTCAGGGGCACCTGGGTGTCTTAGTTAAGTATCTCCCTTCAGCTCAGGTCATGATCCTGGAGTCCCAGGTCAGCAGGGAGTCTGCTTCTCCCTCTGCCTCTACTCCTCCCTCTGCTCATGCACGCTCTCTCTCGCTCTCACTCTCTCTCTAATAAATGAATAAAATCTTTTAAAAAAAAACTAATTTTCATCCAAATTATCAAAATAATTGCTTCAATTCACTGTGAATATACAGAGGCAGTTTGGGGCATAAGGAGAAAAGGGAACAGGGAATCAAATTAACAGCAAGATTATGAGGCCTGCACAAAGGAAAATTCAAAAAAAATTTCAATGTGCCCATATATGAAAACGGCAACCCACACATCCCTGGTCATGATGTGGGGGATCAGGTTACATTTGATGGAGCTTTCTAACATCATTACTCTCTCATAATGCAATATTTAGATCTTAATTAAAGAGGAATAAATTATGATTATTTAAAAAGCGTAAAGTTTCTTAGAAACCTGTTTATGGCAGATACTTGAAGGTGTATTTTCTCCCCAAATATAACGCATCTGAAGAGTTTTGAACTGTATGTACCAAGGCCCGCTTCACACCTACACTTGCAAGAGAAGGGTTTCGTGCAGAATGTGACAATTGCGGCTGGAGGCATTATATGTAGGCTACTTAATCTATGATACAGGAGGTCTACATGCATCTGTTGCCCTAGATGGACAAGGAAAAGGGTAGTTTAAAGGAAATAAGGATTATGTCCTGAGGTGGTGTTTTTTTCTCCTGGGGCTCTTTAAACAATGCCTTTATCTGTTCCTCATTTTCCAATTGTCTTCTCTAGCGATGTGGCTATAATTTAGCAGTATTATGTGCTGTCACTTCTGTATTAGTAAACACCAGGACTTGCTTAGTAATTACAGACTAACCTCATAATGAAATGCAGTGAACGGTTCTAATTAAATTTTAATGTTGCTTAACAACTATTCTACTTTAAAATGAGAATTTCCCAGCCATGTATCCTAATAAGTTATCAGAATGCATTATTCCCGAAAACTGTACAAACGAGAAGGTAAACATACAATATCACCACCAGTGGGCATGTGTGTGGGGACATTTATAATCAAAATTAAAATATTACATTGAAAATTATTAAAATATAAAAGCACATCAAAACCTGTCGCAACTGCAGGGCAGGGTATTTTTGAGAGCTCATACTTCTCTTTGAAGTGGGAAAAATGGCAAATTATTCCCCAGTACAGGAGTTAAAGCTGTCTTCTTCTGCACATGGGACTGATATGTGTTAACCTGAGAACATCCACACCTTCTTGTAAAATCACAAAGCTAAAAGAAAACTCACCATGCGATCTAGGAAACAAGGCCCTCCACTTACTTCATTCTTTAAAAATCTGCTATGTTCTATTGCTCTACTGCGTTCATTTGTACAAAGTATTTCTGAACATTTATGTCAGTCCCTTTGATGCTGACCTTGTGAACACGGTGATATCGTGGAACTCTACTACCTGTTTCTCGCTTCGTATCACAGGAATACAATAATATTATTCGCAATCCTCCCTCCTCCCTTTACATTGCCAGAATAAAGAGCTCTAATCTATTACGTTTTTGGAAAAGACCCACCCCCTTACTCTCCTACTACTGCTTGCTACAATCTGCTATAGCTCCTTCTCCTGTTTCTATCAAACCATTTCAATTGCTTCTTCTACTCAGAAGGCCTACTTAATGCCTTTTGGGCATAAAAGCTTAAAGTACAATCATGCTGAACCCAGTGAGGGTATTGCCTAAAGAATTCTGCAAAATGTACTCCTGGTTTGCATTTCCTATTAGCTTACTCTTTTTTTCTCCAAGATGCAGAGCTAACCTAAGTATTGGCGTTGACAAATGTGAAGCCTTTGTTTTTAAACATTTTATTTATTTATTTGTTAGAGCGCAAGCAGAGGGAGCAGCAGACAGAGGAAGAGGGAGAAGCAGACTCCCCACTGAGCAAGGAGCCCGACGTCGGACTGGATCCCAGGACCCTGGGATCGTGACAGGAGCCGAAGGCAGACACTTAACCAACTCAGCCACTCAAGCATCCCAATGGGAAGCCTTTATTTCCATAACCCAAGCTGTTGTGTTATTAGGCATATGTGCTCATTTCACTGACCCTGAGTCTTGGCTATCTCCCTCCACAAAGTTGTACACCCCACACTCACTTACAGTAGGAGTTGTTGGTGCTGCTACTGATGGAGATTTGTTTACAGACTATGACAAGATGTATTAGGACCTTTCCTTCCCTGTCTACACCAAAAAAGTAGAAGAGGTGACATCTCTTAGTTTTTCTGGGATTCTTCTTGGCCAAGGCTATGTATAGAATGAAGCTAGAAGCTCTGGGAGCTTCTGCTAAACAGCCTCCACTGCCCAAGAGGAGAGGGAGGAAAGGGGAAGAAGACTACCTGGGGCCTCTCTCAGACATCTTGAGTTCCATTCCCATAACTCAGCAGGGCTACGGGGCTTTCAGTCTGTGCCTGGAGAACTGTCTCTGTCATGCAGAACCAACATGACACAGACCTCTGCTCAGTCACCAGATGCCCCAAATGGTTTTCGAGAAGCGATGAGACAGCCCCTGCAGCCCCTAACTTCACTGGACCTCAGGCAGACTTGAGTCTGAATCTCTGCTCTGCTGCTTGCTAGTTGTGCTGACTTGAGCAATTTTGCTTAATCTCTCTGAGCCTCTGTTCCATCATTTATGGACTAGAACTAGTAATACCCACCTCACAAGATTATTGTAAGAAATAAATGAGCAATATATGGTAAACGCTTGGCCTGGTGACTAATTCAAGTACTCAATTAGTAGTAACTATTGCCATTAATACTACAGCCCTGGCACTCTACGAGTGACCTTTCTGAGTCATTGTCCATCTAGGTCGGGGCAGCCTGAGAGGGAGGAGGGTGGCCTGAACGGAGATGCTTCAAAGCCTTATTAATACTTGGGTCCCAGGGTGCCTGGATGGCTCATTCAGTTAAGCGTCCAACTCTTGATTTCAGCTCAGGTCGTGATTTCGGGGTCATGAGATCCAGCCCCCCACTGGCTCCGTGGTGAGCATACAGCCTGTTTAAGATTCTCTCTCTCCCTCTGCCCCTCCTCACCCCAACTCACGCGTTTGTGCTTGTTCTCTTTCTTTCTCTCTCAAAAATAAATAAATAAATAAATAAATAAATAAATAAATAAATAAACAAATCAACAACAACAACAACTTGGGTCCCTATGAAGCCCTACTATAGCCATGTTTACCAGAAGATTTGGGCAGGAATGGGGTTGATGGGCTTCGTCATTTATAAAATCAGGAGTACTGATAAAAGAAGTAAAGCTTTGAAAGCTTTGAGCCTCGCACATGCTCACGGTCATCATTAACCAGCTTTACTTGGGAGTAACATCAGAGGGAATGTCAGTCTGGCTGTAAACTTCAGCAAGCTCCATTAGATGGGAACATGGACCATCGCCGTACCCTTGTAGATGTGTTGTTTCCTTTGTGGCATGAATAAATGTCCCTGTGAGGGGCACCACACACACACACAAAAAAATACTATTGTCCCTATTAATGCTCTCTCTCCTGGCTACTATAATCACAGTGCCGTTCTTCCTGAAAAAAACTTCAAGACATCCTTGCCTCTTACCCCTCCCTCAGTCCCCACATCCACCCTTTCCTTTACACTTCCATTGTCATTCCTCTAGTTCATGCCTTTATCACCTCTCACCTGGACATTCACTCAGTGTTTATTAAAGCACTGACTATGGGCTGGGCATGGTGGAAAAATCAGACCTGTGTAATACTGAAAATACCCCAAATATTTATGGTCTGGCAGTAGAGTAGGGAAATACAGACATTTAGACAGTAACTAGGATGCAAGTCCAAATGAAACAGAGTAGAATATATAGGAAGGTTTCACACATATATGATTCAAGAGAAAAGACATATAGGAAGGTTTCATGGAGCTATTGCCCCTTGAGGTGAAACTTGAACAATGAATAAAAAGAAGAAAAAACATTTCTGTCGGAGAAAACAGCATGAGCGAATGCTAGGGATTAGGAAATATGTCATGTGGGGAGAACAATGAGTTGTCCAGTGGGACTGGAGAATGGGGTAGGAAGGAGAGAGCAGAAACTAAAGATGGAAGCACCGAGAAGTACGGGGTAGATTTTCAAGAGGCAAGAGCACCACATGAGGTAGCTCTCCTTCAAATCCTGCCTCCACTCCTAAAGGTCATGTGGCCATGAACAAATTATCTTCCCCAGCACTCAGTGTCCTCATTTGTAAGATATAGACAAAATATCTACCTCATATAGTTCTCACGAGCATTAAATGAAATAATATACGTAGAGACTTTGCACAACCTAGAATACAGCAGGCACTTCCTGGATGGTATTGTTACCATAGGAGACTATTGTGGACTGAAGATTCACACGTTAAAGGTCTAACACACAATGTGGCTATGTTGGGAGATGGGCTTCTAAGGAAGTAATTAAAGTTAAATGAAGTCAAAAGTATGGGTACCTGATCTGACCCGATGAGAGTCCTCATAAGAGAAAGCACGGAAGACCTTGCCCACTCTGCTGTACCAAGAAAAGGCCATGTGAGGACATAGTCTTCAGGTGGCTGAAGACTGATGCGAAGACCCATCATCGATTTCCTGCATTCTGTCCCTGCCCTTCTCCATCCACTCATGACAACCACTCTAAGACTAATAGCCCCAGGACTGCTTGGATGAGCTGCTCAAAAATTTCACGTACGGAATACAGCCTAAATCCCTTAGTTCGGAATTCAAGATCCTCTGCAATCTGGATCAGCCCCCCACTTTCTAGCCGACTACTTTCCTTAGCTAGAAAGATCAGACCCTGGGCTGGGCCACATTTGTGCCTTTGTTCAAGCTGTTCTTCCAACAAGAATATCCTTTTCCATTGCTCTCAGTCAAAATCCAATCCACCCTTTAAGTCCAGTGCCTACACCACTCCCCCAGGAGGCTTCCCCTCTTCCGAACCCCTATTGTTCATACCTCTGGTATATCAGCGACCAACCTCTTATATTCTAATTCATGTTTGTTTATATCTCCTCTACTACACTTTAATGACCTGAGGTGAATTTTTGTGGTCTTCACAGAAAGGAATTTAAAGAGGGCACAGAGGGAAATCCCTAAGCCAGGAGACAGCAAAGCTATGTTTGCAGAACAGAAGGGGAGAGAGAGAGCCCAGAAGAGAAAGGGATTTTGGAGAACAGACTTGTTCAAGGGGCAACTGAAGTCATTTGATGTGGGCGTGCATTGTGAGCCTGACTACAATCCCCCCTTCCCTGTAGGGTCTCCACTCATTACTCTCCCATGCTGGGGAATTCTCTGCTGGGCGGGGTGCGACACTGCATGGGAAAGATGCGTACTGGGTGGCAATAATCATAATCATAGCTAGCATCTGTGGAAGATACCGCTGGTGCTGGGCACTGGGCTAAAGTACGAGTTTTCAGCATTATATACTGTTTTCTTTTTTTGGAACTGAAACACATGGCTTTCTGTTGCTATGAAGTTATTTTAGGGTTTTTCTTTAATCTAAAATCTCATTCTGAGATTAATCCAGAAAATTATATGCTGCATTAAAATAATGACTCCAGGGGCACCTGGATGGCTCAGTCGGTTAAGCATCTGCCTTCGGCTCAGGTCATCATCCTAGGGTCCTGGGATCGAGCACCTGTCTCGTTCCCTGGTCAGCAGAGAGTCTGCTTCTCTCTCTCCCTTTGCCCCTCCAACCTCCCCCCACCCATGCAAGCACGCACGCACATGCACTCTCTCTTTCTCTCAAATAAATAATCTTTTTTAAAAAATAAATAAATAATGACTTCAGTCAGGAAGCATTCATTTATAAAGTTTTCTAACTGTATACCTCCCCTACTTAAGACCCACGGTCAATTATCTAACTGTTGTTTTAATTCCCATGTTTTGGCTTATAAGGAAGGCAATATGAAATAATTGTTATCTCAACTTTTGTTATCTCATTAGTCATTTATATTTGCCCCACCAGTCTGTCAGAGTCACTGGGACAACTGGCAGAGAGTGTGGGAGGGGCACCTGGGGAAGGTGCCACAAGCAGGAAGGCCGTCACCCCTCCCAACCCCTGGTTTGGGGCCTGGCTGCCTATGTCCCCCTCCCTGTTCTTCTCCTCCATTCCTCCAGGGCCAGGCGCCAGCTCTCCTAGGATATTTTATTTCAACTAAAAGCTTCCCAATAATTCAACCTGGAGATACTCAAGCCGCGACAAAGGACCCACAGTCACAATTCTGCCCCACTCACAGGTGAAACAGCATCTGAGGACAAGGTTCATTTTGTTAATCTAACACAGAGATTTCTGGTTACCAGACATAAATACACAAATTACCAGTATTATCAATTTGCTTTGATGTTTGGGGTTTCACGCCAGGCCCTTTGCTGAGAACTTTACCTGCATTCTTGATTTTAGTCCTCATAGGTGAAAGTACGGAGTAGTTGGTATCTCATTTTCAGTGGGAAAAGGTGGGACAGGAACTTGTCTCTAGCTGCCCCACAACACTGAGAGTTCTGTTTTAATTTTGATACCAGAAAAATAAATATTGCTGTTTGCCTTCAGCTAGCTTAAGAAAGCGAGCGTTCCACTGCTTATTTAATGAGTATGTCACTGACTTAAAGGAAACTTACAGAGAATTTTAGCAGCAACAAAGCACAATTCCTAGGGATTCGGGATTGACAGCGAGGCTGGCACCGTGGGCCTGATGAGTGATGCCACTGGAGCACTGAAAGCAAATGGTTCATACCACATCTCACACCTGCCTGCAGAAGGCAACTGTTCTTTCAAGGCCAAGCTCCAGAGTCTGAACTTGGCATTTGTTTCATTTTAATGTCAAAATTAAATAAAACTGGCCCACCTAATACAACCCCTTTCTTGTTTCTTAGATCTTGATTTTTATTGCAAAAGCAAATAAAGCGTGCACTCACTGTTGCTGTGCACGCCTGCAGCTTTCCATCTCAAACTCCCCCAGACCTCTGCCTGCGGGCTTTCTCTGACTGCAGGAACGAAGGAGCTCCCCACTGCATAAGGCAGGTCAGATCTGCCTAGGAAGTGGGCCAACCACCGCCCCGGGCAAATAAGAGATTGGGGGTGGGGACACAACCCAGCCCCTCAGGCCTCTAGGGCACCGTCTTAGATTGTGTGCTCTACAAAGTCTTCAGGGGCCTACAGTGGAACTTGGCCCCAGTTGTCCCCAGCAGCTCCAGACTGGTATCCTTCCTTTCTCTCTCCTGTCCTCTCTCCCAGTCGAGGCTTCCTGGGATCACCTCCCACATAAACTACTGGTGTGTAAATCCCCATATGCGTCTTAGTTGGGGAAGCCCAACTAAGATAATGCCTGTGTCTTGGTCAGCTCAGGCTGCCGTAAGAAAGTATCACAGACTGGGTGGCTCAAACAACACAAATTTATCTTCTTACAGTTCTGGAGACTAGAAGTCTGAGATCAAAGTGTCGGCAGCATTGGTTTCTTCTGAGGCCTCTTTCCTTGCCTTGTAGATGGCTGTCTTCTCCTGGTGTCTTCAAGTGGTCTTTCTTCTGTGTGTGCCTGTGTTCTAATCTCCTCTTTTTAAGGACATCAGTCTCCCTGGATTAGGGCCTGTTCAAATTACCTCATTTAATTTAATTACCTTTTTACAGGCCTTATCTCCAATACTGGGGCTTAGGGCTTCAACATATGAATGAAGGGAATGGGGGAGGGGGGGTAAGTTATAATTCAGCCCATAACAGCCCATTATAACCAAGCCAAAAAAATGAGTAAATGTATGAAGTTAAAATGTGTGAGCTCCTCTCATCCAAACTCTAAACTCCTCCAAAGGAAAAAGACAGAGAAAACAAACAAAACCCTATTGTGTATGTCTTTCAAGTTTTTTTTTCTATGTGTAGTAGAAATGACAAACTTAATATAAAGAAAACATCAATTTCCTTATTTTCTTTAACTCAATTTAAATGAGAACCCCTGTGCTAGAAAATGTAATCTCGGGGCGCCTGGGTGGCACAGCGGTTAAGCGTCTGCCTTCGGCTCAGGGCGTGATCCTGGCGTTACGGGATCGAGCCCCGCATCAGGCTCCTCCGCTATGAGCCTGCTTCTTCCTCTCCCACTCCCCCTGCTTGTGTTCCCTCTCTCGCTGGCTGTCTCTATCTCTGTCGAATAAATAAATAAAATCTTTAAAAAAAAAAAAAAAGAAAAAAGAAAATGTAATCTCAATCGATCTCAGACTCTCTTCCTTAGGTTGACCAAGAGTCATAGAGCCTTGTGAGATTCCAAGAAAACATGAACAGCACTTACCCTCAGTCCATTGTGCTCATTTGCTTATAGCTCCAGGTCCAGCTGCTCAAAGATTGACAGCTTCCATGCTAGACTTGGGGCACTAGATTCTGGGGTCCTCAGTACCCAGGATCCAGTCTTGCAATGTATCTAACTATTGCCCTCTGAGGTCCTACCATCTCCCTAGGACACAGGTCCCCACATTCAGGAGGCAATAGGGAGAGAGTACCAATTAAGAGCATGGATGGGATGGACCACTGGGGGGCTCAGTCCCGTCTCTATAATTGGACAAGGTGCTTCACCTCCCCATGGTTCAGTTTCCTCATTTGAAAAGCTTTGAATAAACAAAATAGTCTCCGCTTCATGACCTATACTCATATTTACTCATTTAAACATTACAATAAGCCTTATCATATGTTTCAGATGAGAAAATCAAAGTCTTTATCTAAGTTCACACAGCTAGTAAGTGACAAAGCTAGGACCCAGCTCTCTGACAAGTGGAACCAGCCTCATGGAGCCAATAAAAATCAGGAGGTTGATCTAAAAGTTGTTAAATATCTCTAGAAAACAGTATGGAGGGTCTTCAAAAAGTTGAAAATAGAGCTACCCTATGACCCAGCAATTGCACTACTAGGTATTTACCCTAAAGATACAAATGTAGTGATCCGAAGGGGCATGTACACCCCAATGTTTATATAGCAATGTCCACAATAGCAAACTATGGAAGAAGCCCAGATGTCCATCAACAGATGAATGGATAAAGATGTGGTATATATATACAATGGAATATTATGCAACCATCAAAAAATGAAATCTTGCCATTTGCAATGACATGATTGGAACTAGAGGGTATTATGCTAAGTGAAGTAAGTCAATCAGAGAAAGACAATTATCACATGATCTCACTCGTATGCGGAATTTAAGAAACAAAACAGAGAGGCTCATAGGGGAAGAGAGGGAAAAATAAAACAAGATGAAATCAGAAAACGAGACAAACCATAAGAGACTCTTAATATAGGAAACAAACTGAGAGTTGTATGGGGTAACTGGGTGACGGACATTAAGGTGGGCACATGTTGTAATAAGCACTGGGTATTCTGTAAGACTGATGAATCACTGAACTCTACCTCTGAAACTAGTAATACATTATATGTTAATTAATTGAATTTAAATAAAAAATAAAAAGGAAGGATATAAAAAAGTAAGGATTTAGTTTTTCAGAATAAAAAACTCAAGGAGTTTCTTTGACCAGAATTTAATGAATAAAACAAATTTAATTTTTAAAAAGTTGTTAAGTGTATTCTTCCTATTTTGGGACTAATAAAATGTTATTAGATAACCACGAGAATCTAAGATAATGGAAAATTCCAACAAAGTTATATCAAATATTTACTGTAAACATATGCTTATGTTGACTTGGCCCAACTAGTGGACAAGACAAGCCCAGTAGGTTGTGGTGAGACACTCACAAACCTGCAGGCTGGATGCTGCTTTGGCTTCCAGGGACACACTTACGTTCTCATGGCTAAAGCAGCCGTCAACATTAAGAGATTTGTCCGTGATCAGGAATTTAACCTAGAATTTTACCCAGGTCCCTTAATTTCAAATCTTTCCTAAGGTGACCAACTCATCTCAGTGAGCCTATGACCGTCCTGGTTTTAGCCTTGAAAGTCCTACATCGTAGGACACCCCTCATTCCTGGGCACACCAGGATGGTTGGTTTTGTTGCTTCAAACTATATATCTAATCTGATAGAGGATTTCTTTACCCAGTCTTGTGTCTGTAAGGTTTTCCAATGTTTTGATGGATCTGTCCCGTATTTTTTAAGCTCCCAGTGAATATTTTGTATGTATGCCACTGACTCATTCAACAAGTTTTTTGATGAATGTTTTAGGATTAATGAGAGCAGCAGAGTGATATTATATAATTTCTGCCTTCAAGGAATTTCTGAGTTACCGAAAGAGGTAAGTCTTATATACACATGAAAATATAACTACTAATGGATCTTACATAAAGCAATACATTTAAAGTCCCAAATAACTGGCATAGAAAATAAGTAGCAATAACCTTGATTATCATTATTTTATCTGTCTTTCCCATTACACTGTGTGCCTTGAGAATATATTATTTTGTAACCTCAGCACCTTCTCTTAAGAGGCATCTAATTTTTAACAGTCCTCCCAGATGATTCTGTTGTACACTGAGGCATAAGAATCACTACCATATGTCAGCAACAGAACAGAAAAGAAAGAAGTATCTGGTTATAAATTCAATCAGATCAGCCTGACAGTTCCACCCAAAAGAGCTGGGAAGTGAAGGAAATCCTAACCTTTTACAGTACAAGCAAAAGCAAGGACCTTTCAAAGAGACTTTTCCCAGCAAAACTTCAGCATAACCACAGCATCAGTGAGGCGGAGAGAAGATGGCAGTGGGCATTCAGCGAAGGACGTTGGTTGGCAGAGGACTGAGTTAATTAACCTCTTTGTGATATGTTGTCATCATTGGTCCATGCAAGGTCCTGCTCTTGTTGTATTTTATGAATTTATTCTTTCAGCACCATTCCTCATTCTCATTTACATGCCTCAGTTTTTTTCCTCACTCGGCTCTATGTGTTTGAGTTATCTGTTTGAGTACGTACAACTGGTCAGATGCTTCTAATTACTGCACAGGATTCCATGAGTTGCACCCTTGACGTGTGATTAGCCGTTCTCCAGTGGTGCACATCTGGAGGATGCCCGACTCCCCACTACCACAAATAACGCTGTGATGAGCACGTTTGAATGCAACCACCTTACAGACCTCTCTGAGAACTCTCTGGACATAAAACCAAAAGTGGAACTTCTGGTTAGAATGTATACAGATTTCTAATTTGGTTAAGAGCTCCCATATTTCTCCCTAGAATAGCTACAACAATCTACGCCCCATACTCCTTCCAGCGATGTATAATGGTTCCTATCTTCCCATAGGCTGTGTTAGCCACCCTTTTGATGTTTGCCAAATTGATAAGTGCAAAATGATATTCCTTGTCTTAATTTGCATTTACTAATTATTAATTACTAATGATTAGGAGCACATGTTCACATATCTGATAGTCAGTTGCTTTCTTCTGTGAATTGCTACTTTTTTTCCCTTTACGTTTTTTTCTACTCGAGTATCATTTTCTTATTTGCAGGAGTTTCTTGTAATTTGACACTGCAAATATTTTCTCCTGGTTTGTTATCTGTTTACTTTGTCTACATTTTCTTCATTGGACAGAAATCTTAATTTTTATATAATCAATTTTCTCTCTCTCTCTCTATCCCCACCCTCTGCTTTTATTTTTGCTTTGGAGATTTATTTAAGAAGTACCATTCCTTGTGGACACAAATCTCCACCATTATCTTAATTTAATTTTATAGCTTTATCTTTCACATTTAGTTACTTTATGTACCTGCAGTCCACTTTTGAACATGGCACTAAGTAGGGTCCCAGTTTTCTTTTTCTCCATACAGTGAGCTTGTTTTCCCAGTACTCTCTCTCCTTTTCCCATTGATTTCTGGGGCCACTTTGATCACATATTAAATTCTCACGTATACAAATCTGTTCCTGAATTCTCTGTTCCATTCCATTGATCTATTTATTCTTACACCAGTCTCACATATACTTTTCTTGCTATGGCTTTGTAGTCTGCCTTAATAGCTAAATGGATAACTCTCCTCTTTGTTCTTCCTTTTCAAAATTTAGGTATTTGCAGAAATTTCTTCCCTATTAATTTTAGGTAAAGTTATTGAGTATTTCAAAAAATCCAGATTGATTCTGGATTGGGGTTACATTTTGTAATTTTTTTTAAAGATCTTTATTTATTTATTTGACAGAGAGACAGCCAGCGAGAGAGGGAACACAGGCAGGGGGAGTGGGAGAGGAAGAAGCAGGCTCCCAGCAGAGGAGCCTGATGTGGGGCTCGATCCCAGGACTCCGGGATCACGCCCTGAGCCAAAGGCAGACGCTTAACGACTGAGCCACCCAGGCGCCCCAACATTTTGTAATTATTTTAAACATGTCTCACATCAATTAAATAATTGATTTAAACTAATTTAGAGGCAACAACATTTTAATAAAATTTAGTCATCCAGTCTGAAAAATAAAGAAAGAAAGAATTACTACCTTAGAGAATAGGGAGGTATTGAGGGATCTGGCACAAGGAAGTGGCATGACAGAAGTGTTTGATGAAGATTCATCTACTAGAGGGCAAGACAGAGCAGAGCACAGAGAAAGAGGAGATCAAGGGGACAGAACAAAACTGTTATATTCTTGCCTGTGTGAGATGATAAAAACCAGGAACATCAGGAATAGTACACAGTGGTGGGCATGGAAAACACTGAGCAGGGGGAATCACCAAACTTGGTTCCTGAGTGTTTGTGGGAGAAGGGGAGAAGGAGAAATAACTTCCACATCTCTAACCTAAAGAACTAGAAAAACAGCAAAAGTAGCAGCTGACATGTACTTATCACTGTGGTGTGGCTGCTTCAACAACCATGCCCAGACATCCTCTTTCATTCACCTCTCTTTACAAAGGGTGGAAAACCAGAAACTCATTACTAGAAATGTCGGGGCGCCTGGGTGGCTCAGTGGGTTAAGCGTCTGCCTTTGGCTCAGGTCACGATCCCAGGGTCCTGGGATCAAGCCCCACAGTGGCTGGGGGGCTCCCTGCTCAGCGGGGAACCTGCTTCTCCCTCCCCCTCTGCCCCTCTGCGCCCCTCCCCCGCTCGTGCTCTCTTTCACTCTCTCTCTCACCTCTCAAATAAATAAAATCTATTTTTCAAAAAAAGAAAGAACTGTCAAGTCTGAGGCATATATATAAAGGATATTATTTAGAACAAGGAGCCATCTGCATTGAAATAAGTTGATTTAGAAGCTGTAGAAGTTCCTCTTCTATCTATAAAATGAGGTGAACAGAACCATATACGTAGCAATTCTAGTTTAGCCCGAATAATGATGCTTCGACAGAGTGCCTGTGACTATCCCAAAACGGACTCCCTTGTTAGTACATCATCTGAGTGCTGGTTTATGGGTGCATCGTTTAAAGGAATGCTGCAAAGTGGGGTCCAGGGCTGCTCTTCACTGCTCACTGCCAGGGAAGATCATTGGCTGTACACAGCAATTCCCCAGTGTAGGCCAGCGCAGAACATGACCTCAATCTTCCAGCTAGCTGCCAGCTTGCCGGCTGTGCTGACCCAGCAAAATCACCTGGAATCTGGAGGAGGGCTTCCAGGGCCACTGACTGTGTCCTGTCACCTTCAACAACAAGGCAGCATGTCCTTAGAAAGAGAATGAATGTTTTTTTACCTTCATACCACTGAGGTTCAGAGGAAAAGGGCAGATGTCCGTGAGGACCAAAGTGGGAGAAGGCAGAGATTAAGTGACATTCATCCCAAATAATAAACAGAATGGCAGTAAGAGCTTACATGTATCGAGCACTGGCCCTGTGCTGAGTGAGTCCCTTTCTTCCATGCATTATCTCACTCCAAACAAGCTAATCTCTCTCTGGTCTGCTTCTATTTTAACAGAATCTCAAAGTGTCTAAAGAAAATTGTTGTTGATCACTGACGATACCTTGGCACTTGTGAATTTTTGCTTTGTTTTTGTTTTCCATCTTTTCACAAAGGCCTAACAGAGGTCAGCTAGAACATTCTACTTGATGCCTGTGACACTGTGATAATTCTTGTGCAAGGCTGACAACGAGGACAATAGATCAGCCCTGCAGAAAACAGACTGGCCCGCTCGGAGAACAGAGCAGTCTCATGTATGAAATAGATACATCTATGAACTGTCAATCACCAATGTTGAAAGTTTCGTATTTACAGGGTCCTAGAAATGGAGCTGACCTAATCCCTACTGATCCTTCTAAATGTTCTGCTGCATTGAAAAAACACTGAAGAAGGGAACAAGGTCTATTATACAATCCAGGTATTGGTCAGAATGTTTTGTCCTTTCCTTGGTGATGAGCTCCAATTAACCCAAATCTGATCAGGACATGCTGATCTTCATCACAAATTACAGATACCACTGGAACAATTTCACTGCCCGTTAAAGGCTTAAATGATGTTATAATCACTTAAGCAACTAGAGTACACATATTAAAGCTTTAATTTATAATCCTTTTGCCAAAGCATTTCTGTTAGAATTTAATTTAATATTTCTCTAGACTCACACTCCAAGTCCAATCATCACAATTAATTCCAATCTCCCTAATCAAGGACACATATTTTTACTTATGCTCCCTAAAAGTAATGGAGATGATAAATGGGATGGATGCCATTACTGTTCATGACAGTGGTCAATGGCTCTCAGGTCCTCCGTCTGGGACCATTGCCCTCTGGCAGACTATTTGAAAGTTAAACAACCCTATGTTTAGCTGCTAACAACAACAACAAAAAGAAGACTGAAAAAAAACACACATCCATTTTATTACAGAGATGACAATGAGATAGGCTGAATCACTACTGGAGTCAGGAGTCCAAGGCCACTCATGCCTCATGACTGGCAGCTGCAAAGGGTTCCCTCTGCCAAGCCCATTAGCCAGAGGTCAAGGGGTCACATTCGTGGCAAACTGCCTTGGAGAAGTGGCTTCCCCAGTATTAGTGGCTAAAGCCAGGAGGACCGGAATAACACTTGCACATGGGATCTGATCTAGCATCTAAAAGCACACAGACAGGAAAGTAGTCAGCAAGTCCTCTCACAATTCTGCAGAAGTTAGATTTGGGGGCGGGGGGAGTTGTCCCAAATGGGAATGAAGGAGAAGAGAATTCCTTCCTAGACATCAAACTCCTTGAGGATAAAGATATAATGGAATATCGGCACACAGTAAAAGATTAATAAATGGATGTTGGAATTGAAATTAACTCACATGTCCTATCATTGAATGTGTATAACTACTTGACAAAGTAAGTACTCTTGTCTCCATTTTACTATGAAGAAACTGAGAAAGGTAAGTTTGGTAATTAGTTTAAAAGGAATAAAGCCAGGACTCAAACTCATGTCTTTCTGGCCGCAAAATTAATGTTCCTTCCACTCATCATACTACTGCATACTAAATTAAGAAGGACCCTCCTGCATCTTTTCTAATTATAAAATTTACAAGACTGTTCTATAAATGTAAAACCCCTCCATCTCATCATCTCATTCCCTGTAGATGATCACGTTCATTCTTTTATTCATAATGTAGAGGTGATTTCTCATTTACATCACTTCTTTGTCTCTTCCCAACTTCCCTTCCTTCACTAGAGTCACACAGAGAGAAGTGACCCTCCAGTTCTGGGTGACAAATTTTCCATGCTAGAACCATGATGCAATCTGTCCACACCTCCTGGAGAAGCCTCCACCCCTGGGAAAAGCTGCTTGACTCTCTTGAAGCCTACACTGGCCATATTTTGGCACTATCCTAGGGTGGAGCTGGTTCCTCCAATTCCTGCTGAGAGCCCTAGGGATATTCAGAGCTGTAAAAAAATCATCACTAGTGCTCAGATTGGCAGCTTCAAACAGTTCACAGTTAATGCTGATTGGTTTGGTGGCCTCTGAGGTGCGGATGTGGTTTTATGTCGGCAAGATCATAGGTACGCATGGCATCATTCGCTACAATGTCTGAAGCCCAACCATTAACATCTGATTATATTTGATTTATTATTTGAGTGTTCTTGAACCATCTGTGACTAGACTGCTATCTGAATAAAATAAGATAATGTGTCAAAATCAATGTTTTCTCTATCAAACACTACAATGGAAGCTCACAATTTCTTTTGATAGTAAGTTGAGTTGTCCTTTGCTATGATACATTAATATGGCTATAAATGCATGTCTTTGTTTAGCTTGAAATTGGAAAGGATATATGGAAATATGTCAACCTGGTACATGGATATATAAAGAAAACATTTTAGTTTGAAGGTTTGAAATATATGATATTTAAGCTTTGTTTCCAGAAAAGTTGAGGCAAAAGACTTGAGAACATTGGACCTTGCCATAGTGGGAGAAATAGTAAGACCATGTGCCAAAGTGATATAATGAAATCATATCAGTAGTCATAAAAAATAAAATTTGACTATTTCTTTTTGCTAAAGTCAAGGAAAGATCCCTTTGTTAACTGCTATGCCTGTAAATATTGGGGTGCTTCTTGTCAACTTGAATATAGCCTCTCCAAGAGAGAATAGTAGGGTGGTGTTCTAAATATATATCTTTGTAACATCTTTAACAGTAGGACTGAGTGAATGAGAGCTGTGACCTACATTTAAGTCTCTTTGATATGTGTTATATCATTAATCAGTCCAGTTTTATGATTTTTAGAACCTATCTTTGCAAAATAAAATTTCCTAAAGATATTTAAACAGGGTTATAACTTAGTATCGTCCATGAGTCTAAATAGTATCTTATGTCCTGAAATAAATAAAAGTGATTGATATCCAAATAAATAAATAAATAAAAGAGGTGACCCTTCTCCGTTTCAAGGTAAAAGACTGTTTGTGGCCATCATTCTCATTCATTCCCTGAGGCCCTACTCCATCAATAATTCCCCCAACCTGAGCCAGATTTCATTACATATTCATTCTTTCTTATGTGACTACTTCCTGCCAATGTATTAAATGTTTTGAGGCACTTATCACCTTAAAATACATACACACACAGCCCACCTCCACTCATCAGGCTACTCCTTGAACTACATTCCTGCTCCTCCTTCTTTCCCTTCTCTATCGAGTTCCTTTCTCAATGCTTCCATTTCCTCACCATCTAATCTTGCAAAGAATTCTTCTTGATAACCCCTGAAGGATCCTATCCAACAGCCTCTTCTCACTTTCCATCCTCCTTGGACTCTCTGCAGCAAGCCACTGTCAACAAGTCTTGTTGCTTCAGGTGATCTGCTCCCCTGATGTTTTATAATGCTGTTTACTCTCACATCTACCTCTCGTTCTCTGGTCCTCTTTCTCTTTCTGACCTCGAATGTAAGTACTCTCTTTGGTTGTATGCACTGACCACTTCTCTCCTCTCTACCTTCTCTTTTTTGGGAATTTTATTAATCTTTTCTATCAACTTGCTCCAGTCCACGTTTCCATCTGCCTAGTAGACATTTCCATCTACCATCCTACTGACATCCCAAACTCAGTATGCTCAAAATATAGTCACCTTTGCTTTTCATCCATATCCATTCACTATATTGTAATTACTATTCTCTCAATCATTGTGGAAAAAAATTCACAAGTTATATTTGCAAATGTCCAATGCTACAGAAACCAAATATTAATCATGGGAGATGTAATATTAAATAGGACTTATTTTATTTTCTTTAAAAAAGGAGTTTCAAAATCAATGCATACTTTTCCAAAGTAATTAATTCTAAAATATTATTATCTTTAGTATTATTATAGTTACCTAAAATATTATTAAAGAATAATTCAAAAATATAAAATAGTATATACAGCAAACAGTAGGTTGTCTTCCCACCCCTCACCACTATACCTACAATTCCCTTTCTCAGAAGCAACCAGTGTTATCAGTTTGCTATATATCTACCCAGAAATATCCTATGTATTTGCAAGTATATATATACACATATGTATCAATGCCCCTCAAAAATTGCAGCCCACTGAAATGGTAGCATGCTATATACATTATTCTCCAAAATACTTTTGTTGGCTTAACAATATATGTTATAATTTATTTCTTACAAAATATACCTTATTCATTTTTCAGGGTTGCAAAATATAACCCTGCATGGATGCATTCCCTGTTAGTAGACATTAAGTTGTTTCCAATGTTTTTGCTTTATAAGCAATGTGACAATGACTAGTTGTGTGTGTGTGTACGTGTGTGTGTGTGTGTGTGTGTCTGCAAACTTGTGCAGATATATCTGTAGAAAAAATACTGTAAGTGAAATTGTTAGGGCATATTCATTCTCATTTTTAATAGGTTTTGCCCCCAACAACAATGTATGAGATAATTTAAAATAATAATAACTGGAGTGAATTCAAGTGGTCTTAAAACTTTGAGGTGCGTAGGGCTCCATGCCCAGTGTGGAGTCTGCTTGAGATTCTCTCTCTCCCTCTCCCATTGCCCCTCCCCCAGCTCTCTTTCTCTCTCCTCTCTCTCTCAAATAAACAAAATCTTTAAAAACAAAAAAACTTTTGAAAATGCCCCATCTTCCATTTTCTGTCAAGCACCTGGCATTCCCTCATTATGGGCGTAAAGGGTGGCAGGGTAAATGTAGTGGGAGTACAAGCAGGTGTGGAGCAGTCTTGGATCCTGCCAAATGAGGGTCACGTGGCACACTGTAATGACCTCATTAGACAGATGCTGAAGATGTATGGCGAGATGTCCAGGAGTTATTGAGGAACCAGCCAGAGGAAGTGTGTTCACCCCTATCAAGCCATCTATAGGTGGAGATTCCTAGCAATGCAGGGGATCGCCTCTGAAAAAAACCCACTATTGTGCCCAAAAGAGTCTGATTACTACTAGGTTCAGACAGAATCAGCCTTAAAACATCTTCAAAGACCAATAGTCAGTTAAGACCTTTCCTAAGCCTTACCTCTTGAATGCATCAGAAGTCATGGGTGCCAAGGTGCAGGGGGGTGAAAGAGAGGAGGTGAAGCCCAACCTAATCTTTTTAAAATTTTTTTCTTTGAATATAATTGACACAGCCCAACCTAATAATCTTAGTTGACACATAAGCAGATGTCCACCAAAAATGATTTCACATGTGCACCAAGACATGTACAAGGATGTTCATAGCAATATTTGTAAAAGCAAAATGCTGGAAACAACCCAAATGCCCATGAATACACGGATGCATAAAATGTGGTCTTTTCCTAAAATGAAATATTACACAGCACGATGAATAAACTAACCGCAGGCATTAACATGGAACATACAATGTTGAGGGGTGGAAAGCAAGAAACAGAAAGGTACATATCCTATGACTCCATTTTTACAGCTATAAAACATGTAATATTAAACAACATATTATTTAAGAATACATACAGAGTGGTAAAATTAAAGAGAAATGCAAGAAAATGTTAAGCACAAAATTCAGGAGAATGGCCTCTTCTGAGGAAGGGAAGTGGAATTGGGAAGGAGAATTCCCTAGAATTCCCTAGAATGTTCTGGTTCTTAAGCTGTGATATCTGTTTCACCATCATTTCTTTTTTTTTTTTTTAAGATTTTATTTATTTTTTTGACAGAGAGAGACAGCCAGCGAGAGAGGGAACACAAGCAGGGGGAGTGGGAGAGGAAGAAGCAGGCTCCTAGCGAGGAGCCCGATGCGGGGCTCGATCCCAGATAGCTAGGATCACACCCTGAGCCGAAGGCAGATGCTTAACGACTGCGCCACCCAGGCGCCCCCTCACCATCATTTCTTAAACCTCACATGTATCTTATAAATGCAGTTAATCTGTTCGTTATTTAATGAAAACAAATTTTAGAGAAGATACAACAATAGATATTTTCTAAGTAAAAAAAATAATAAAATTAATAAATTTTTAAAATCCCTTCATTTTCTTTCATTTTCATAATCATGCAGAATGCATATAAAGCATTTAGCACTGGACTCAACAAATGGGATCTAATTATATGAGCCTCCAACTCACCACTTGCTTGTCCTACAGGAGTTTTAAAGAACTAAAGCAAGAGCAAGAAGAGCCTTGATTTGCTGAGCCTGATGGGGACTCAGCTGCCCTCCAAGTCCCAGGCAGTGTCAGCACCCAATGGAAGTGGGAAGGCTAGAATTGTCGCACTACCCTTACAATGCTGAAAATCCAGTTTGAATTATTTTCTCACCAAAGTGACTACATTGTGGACACCTGGTATTTTTAATACATGCTGCTGCAAAGCCACATGTTCCCCCATCATAAGCTCCTGCAACTAAGTATAAGACTGTTATTACTACTAAATTTCTCTTACTGGTTTTTGTCTGTCACCTCAGGCTGTCAGAATCATTTCTGGGTTCTGATTCTGTTTTCCAGGATTAGGAAATGTCTCCCATATTTGAGAAAATTGTCCTCTCTCTACTTATCCAAGTCATTGATTAAAAAAATTATATATAGAGAGAGAGAGGAACAGAGACAGAGAGAGAACAAGAGCAGACCATGAGGAGAATGTACCACTAAAAACCAATCTCATTTATCTATTTGGCTGCAATCGATCAACAAGCAATGGATCCACTTAATTGTTCTTAATTCCAGACCATCAAAGATTCTGTGGGAGAACATGACAAACGCTGTGCTGAACTTTCAGTATACTAAATGCATATTCCTGCTTTCTCCAGTTATCTGTAACATTCCATTCATTCACAACACTGAGTTAGAATGAGACAATCAAATCCCTGAACTCATGGAATTTATGTTCTGCAATATAGTCAGTGAACAATAGAATTCACCATTAGTTATCAGATGATAATTATAATGCCAAAATATTAGTAATTAAATTATATGATGTCTAAGATTTCCTTCAAGATAATCAGAGAATGGTATAGAGTTCAAATAAGACTGAAATTGAATTAATTGTTAAAACTGGGTGAGATAAATGCAGGGATTTATTATACTATTCTCTCAACCTTTTTCTAAGTTTTAAATTTCCCATTAACATTTTAAAATTACAATTATGACAAATACTGTTGGAAAGTATGAAATATTAAGAAAATTTATAACACTGAGGACCTAACCTAATCTGATGAGGCAAAGTTTCTCTGAAGAAGTGACTTTTAAATTTAAATTTGAAGAATAAGTAGAAATTATCTAAATTGGATGGGAGAGGAGAAAGCCTTCCAAACAGAGGGAACAGCATGTGAAAGCATCCTAATGCAGAAAGGAACAGAGAATGTCCAAGGAACTGGCAGGAGCTTCAAGTGGCTCAGTACACAAGGTAAAGAGAGTTGCTTGGTTTAAAATGAAGTGGTCAAGTAAGCAGATGCCAGGCCATAAAGATCATTTGAAGATTTTTTTTTTAACCCTAAGACCGATGAAAATTTATTGAATAGTTCTAGACAAAGGAGTGAGTAACACAACTATATTGACACTTTTAGAAGATCAATGTATGTGTATATATGCTACCACTTATCTAACAGATGAACCTAGAAATCTTATCTGTATATGCACATATACACACATATATACATATATATGTCAGCATACATATTATTTCAAAGCTAAGTATACATGATACGTACTTATTTTTTAATGAAAGGATAAATTTTTAAAAATGGTTATCTACTTGGAGAGGAGAGAACAGGGTGATGGAGGAAACAAGTTTAGAAACTAAGACTTTTTAAATACATCTTATTTTATTAATTTAACCTTGATATTATGTGAATGTATTTCAAAACTACAAAATAAAATTTAATTTTAAAACCAATCTCTAAAAATTGAAAGCAAGATAAATATATCTATATAATGAGTTTGTGGCATGACCACACAGAAAAGAATGTTTGCAAGTGCTTTAAAACATAATACTTTAACTGTGTATCATTAGTATAATATACTGGAAAGAAAACAGAATTGAAACAAAACTAAAAATCTTAAACTGTTCTCAGTAATCATTTTGTTAGTGGTTGTTTTGGTATTGTTACATTGAGACTCCATGTGTATGTTGTGGAATAAAGCAACTGAATTTTTATGTTGGTGTGGTGCCAATGGGAACTGGGATTTTTTGGCATGGAGAAAATATATATGGTAGTAAAACACATGAGATTAATTAAAAGCCTCTGTCCTAAATTTAAAATTCAAACATTAGCATAATCTCATAATGTATTTTATCTTACAAAAAAAAAGTATTAAATTTTCCTGGTCTTGAACTTGACAATACCTACAAAAATAACAAACTCTATAGCAGAGCACTCCTGGTGCCCAGATTACGGTCTCTAAATATCATTTTCCACTAAAAGAAGCAAGAGCTTCTGATAGTAATTCTTATTCCAGGTCTAAGGCAGTAAAGGTACAAGATAAGCCTGGAATATCTTGTTACTAAAGCCATCAAAGACTACCAGAGTCACATCAAAAGTACTCAAGAACCATTCCGGGGACACCTGGGTGACTCAGTTGGTTAAGCAACCAACTCTTGATTTCAGCTCAGGTCATGATCTCAGGGTCTGGGATAGAGCCTTGCATCAGGCTCACCACTCAGCAGGGAGTCGGCTTCTCTTCCTCTACCTCTTCCTCTGCCCCCTCCCTGTTCACAGGCTCTCTCGCTCTCTCTCTCACTCTAAAATAAATAAATCAATCTTTTTAAAAAAATTCATAAATAAATAAAGGGCTCAAGAGCCATCCTGAAAATAAGGATGCTGGTCAAAGACAGGACAATTTGAGTTTCAATAACTACCATGAATTGAAACACATCATGCATTTCAAATCCGTAAGTTTATAATGATAACAAAAAATAATTTAAAAATGAAAAATAATTCACTGGTTACTTAAGGATGCTAGGAAGCTCATTATTTTGAAACTGATAGAAAAATGAAAGGGAAAAAATCAAGCATTTATCCTGTCTTTCCTATATAATTTGTATCTCAGGGTAACTAAATAATTAATGAGTAAAAAAAAGTTTCTCTCACAGAAGTATTCTAGCTAATAAACAAGGAGGAATTATAGAATTGAAGTATCATTTTTGCAACCTAATGAATTAATGGATCTAAGCAAGTATCATGAATCACAAACCTATAAAAAACTCTATATAATAAATACTCTGAATTATTCAATCAACAAATTGAAAAAAAAATGGGGGAGAAGGATCCAGTCATATAAAGGAGAACAAAGGAACATATTGACTATTTGCATGTATGGATCTTATTTGGATCCTGATTTGAATACATTTTTTAAAATGAGGCAAGTCGTCAAACTGAAATTGACAAGTGCCCAACAAGATGATTTTTTTAAGACCCACATTCAAACTCACCATGGTGAAATTTTATAACACCAAGTAAAAGAGTGAAAAAATGCTTACAAAGGAGCAAGAATCAGATTGAAGTCAGACTTCTCACTAGCAATCTGGATGCTAGAAGACAGACTCCTCAAGGAAATTTTTAATCTAGAATTATATACCCAACAAAATTAGCATTCAAAATGAGTGGGGGCGGAATGAGAACTATTTTCACATATTCAAGAACTTAGAAAAGCTAACAACATCAGACAGATTATTACAGAATTAATTACTTGGAGGTCAAGTCTAACAAGTCTAAGAATACAAACATGGATATATGAAACAATGGTGAGCAAAAAACCAGTAAAGCATTAAAAAGTATAAACTTACTGATTTATTAATTGTTTCTTAAATGACAATCTAGAAATAAAAAATCTTAAGTGAATTCAATATCAGAGATAGCAGAAAAGGGTGGAAAAAGTAAGATAGGGCTTGCTAAGACTATTATCTTGTTAAGGGGAAATGCAGATGATTATTAATCCTGGATTCCAAGAAAAAAATAAAAATTTAACTATATATGTTAAAGAATTAAGGGTAACCATTGTAAGAATAGAAATAGAATAGTCAATCTTCAAATCACTAAAAAAAAAAAAAGTTGAGCAAAGAAAATGCATTAACTCAGTAAGAGACAGAAAAGAAAAAAAGAAGGAAAGAAACAATAAGATAATATTAAATAAGCAGAAAATATAAATGATGTCAGGAAAAGTCCAAATCAATTAGTAATAGCGATGCTGTGAGTGGGTTACATTAATAAAATTCAAAGAATTTTAGGGTGAGTTAAAAAAATTTAATCCAGCTATATTCTACTCACAGGAGACTCACCTAAAACAAAATCATGTAAAAAGACAAAAAGGAATGGAAATGACAACTAACTACAGCATGTGACCTAAGACCAGATCCTTCACCTGAGAAAAAGCTATTTTCTTTGCTAAATAACATTAGTGGAAACATTGCTGAAACTTCAATAAAATCTGGAGATTAGAGAATAATTTTATATCAATATTAATTTCCTAATTTTGATAATTGTACTTTTTAGCCTTGTTTTTAAGAAATAAATATAGAATTATTTAGGAATTAAAGGGCATCATGTCCAGAACTTACTCTTCCAAATTTCAGGGGGAAAAAAGTGTTTGTCTTTATCCCACACATACAAGGATAAAGCAATGGTAAAATACTAACACTTGTGGGATTCTGGGTAGAGAGTATACAGTTGACATTTTAACAACTCAGGGCTAGGGGCACTGAACCCTTGTGCACTTGGAAATCGTGTGTAATTTTTGACTCCCCAAAGACTCAATTACTAATAGCCTAAGTTGACCAGAAGCCTTACCAATAACTAAGTAGCTGATTACCACATTACGTGTTTTGTACAAGTATTATATACTGTATTCTAATAATAAAGTAAGCAACAGAGGGGCACCTGGGTGGCAGAGCGGTTGAGCGTCTGCCTTCAGCTCAGGGCATGATCCCGGTGTTGTGGGATCGAGCCCCACATCAGGTTCCTCCACTATGAGCCTGCTTCTTCCTCTCCCACTCCCCCTGCTTGTGTTCCCTCTCTTGCTGGCTGTCTCTATCTCTGTCAAATAAATAAATAAAATCTTTAAAAAAAAAAAGTAAGCAACAGAAAAAATATTAAGAAAATCATAAAGAGGAGAAAATATATTTAGAGTACTGTACTATATATATATTAAAATATATATATATATTTTATACATATATATGTATATAAATTCACGTATAAGTGGACCCATGCCATTCAAACCCATATTGCTCAAGGGTCAACTGTGTGGGAATTTTTTGAATTCTTTTTACAACTTCTCAGCAAGTCCAAAAATATTTCAAAGTAAATATTTTAAAGGGATTAAAGAATAAAATGCTATCAAAGAGAAAGCAGATAGAGCACTATTAAAGTCAGACAAAATAAAACTCAAAGCAAAAAGCATCAAGTATAATGAAAAAGGGCTACTGCATAATAATTTGAAAATACTATCTAAAAAGAAATGATGTCACCAATTTTTTTGTACTTAGTGATATAACGTTTAAAAAATAAAAACCTAATCAACACAAATATAAGGGAACAGGCAAATCCCAATTATAGTTGAAGATTTTTAATTGATCTATCTCAGAAATTAATAGATAAAATATATAACTTTAAAAGTATGAATGTGAATGGTCCACCTGGGTGGCTCAGTAGGTTAAGGATCTGACTCGATTTTGACTCAGGTCATGATCTCGGGGTCCTGAGACCAAGCCCCATCAGGCTCTGCACTCAGCATGGAATATGCTTAAGATTCTCTCTCCCTCTCCCTGTGCCCCACTCTTGCTCTTGCTCTCTCTCTAATAAATAAATAAAACTTTTTTTTAAAAAAGTATGACTATGGGGTGCCTGGGTGACTCAGTCGGTTAAGCATGCACCTTCAGCTCAGGTCGTGATCCCAGAGTCCTGGGATCAAGCCCACACTGGGCTCCCTGCTCAGGGGAGAGCCTGCTTCTCCCTCTACCTCTGCTGCTCCCCCTGCTTATGTGCTCTCTGTGTCAAACAAATAAATAAATCTTTTTAAAAATTTTTTTCAAATTAAAAAAATTAGGGGCGCCTGGGTGGCTCAGTAGTTAAGCGTCCGCCTTCGGCTCAGGGCATGATCCCAGAGTCCTGGGATCAAGTCCCACATCGGGCTCCATGCTCCGCTGGGAGCCTGCTTCTTCCTCTCCCACTCCCCCTGCTTGTGTTCCCTCTATCGCTGGCTGTCTCTCTCTCTGTCAAATAAATAAATAAAATTGTAAAAAAAATTAAAATTAAAAATAAAATTTTAAAAATTAAAAAGTATTCATATGAAGAATTTGAATAAAAATAATTTTGAAATGAACAACAACGACAAAATCATACAGAACATAGAATACTACATCTCATATGGAACACAGCAAAACAATACTCAAGGTACAGTTATAAGAAAATTTAAAAAGCTTAAAAATAAGTGAATTTGGCATATAATTTTAAAAGCTAGAAAACAAATAATAAGACAAATCTAAAATATAAAAGATAAAGAACCAAATAAATATAAATGTAGAACTTAGGGAAGTGGAAAATAAAAATATATAATAGAGCAGATCAATAAAATAAAAAGTTTGTCTTTTAAAGAAAATAATTAAATAGACGACATTTAATAGGTTTGATTACAAAAAAGAAAAAACACAAAAACATAAGAAAATATAGGGAGAAGGGGGATTAATATTATTACTATTATGAGAAAATACTAAAAATAAAAAATTTGAAAATCTAGAAGAAATGGATCTTTTTCTGTTCAGAAAATATAAATGATCAGAATTAATTCAAAAAGAGGTTGAAAATCTAAATAAACCATAATCTTAGAGAAACTGAATAGGTAATTGAGGAGCTACCACTTTTAAAAGCCCTAGACTTAAATGATTTTACCAGGTTTTATCATTTGGGTTGTTTCTAGTTTTTGCTCATCACAAGTAAAGGTGTTATGAACAGTCATCTACAATTCTTCATATTCACATACACTCATTTCTCGTGAGATCAAAACGTGGGCCATCTTTTCAATTTGCACCTTGTTTGTCTCAACAGGTAATATTTAAAAATAAACTCTTAAATCTTAGCTTGCCAGGGATAGAAATCACCATTGAAAAGAATTTCAGAACCACTGCAGAACCCATATGGACTTTCAAAAAACTTAGTTTTTTGTTTCTTTACTTTTTTTTTTTTTTAAGTAGGCTCCATTCTTAGTGTGGGCTTGAAATCCCAACCCTGAGATCAAGACCTGAGCTGAGATCAAGACTCGGTTGCTTAACTGACTGAGCTACCCAGACACCCCAGAATTTAGTTTTTAAAGGAGAAAATGGATAGTCCAAAAAGATGTGTTGGCTAGGAACAGATTAAAATTCATTATGAACTTAATAGAATGAGATTGATGCATACTGATTTTAAGTTATGTAATAGACAAAACCACTTAAAATACTCAGTCACTTTACAAAATGACATTTAGTATTGTTTTATCATTATTAGTCAAATAAAATTCACAAGAGATACTCCTTATTTATTACAAATCATGTTTTCATATAGGATGTTATCCTTTAGTAATAATTTTATTGATTCTCCTTAAATTTTTTAATTTTTCTATTTGAAAAAAATGATTAAAATCTGTTAATACAGAAAATTAAAACTCAGAGATTCTTTTGATTCTGATTCTGATAATCAGTACTGTCACTTTGTACTTTCTTTTTTTTTTTTTTTTAAGATTTTATTTATTCAACAGAGATAGAGACAGCCAGAGAGAGAGGGAACACAAGCAGGGGGAGTGGGAGAGGAAGAAGCAGGCTCACAGCGGAGGAGCCTGATGTGAGGCTCGATCCCAGAACGCCGGGATCACGCCCTGAGCCGAAGGCAGACGCTTAACCGCTGTGCCACCCAGGTGCCCCCACTTTGTACTTTCTGAAGTATTCCTTTTCCTGTCTTCACAAACTCTAGTAAAAACCAAAACAAAATAAAATATAACGAAAGCAAAATCTAGAGCTGAAAATTATATATTCAGTAAGTACATTTTTTCTTAAGTGAAAATGTCTTACTTACAAAGACACAGGGAGAACACCATGTGAAGAGGGAGGCAGAGATTGGAGGGATGCTTCCATAAATCAAGGAATGTCTGGGTTTCTTCCAGAAGCTACAAGAGGTGAGAGGCAAGGAAGCATCCTCTCCTGGAGGTTTTAAAAAGAGCATGGCCCAGCAAACACCTTGATTTCAGACTTCTAGCCTCCAGAACTGTGAGAGAACAAATTTGTATTGTTTTAAACCAAAATAAAAATAGTAGTAATAATAATAGTATTATTATTATAATGTCTTGCTCAATGCAAGAACAATACTAGCTCAGTGTGAAAAATTAAATAAAAACTACACGAAGAGAATAAATTTTAAAATATCTGTAATTAGGGGCACCTGGGTGGCACAGCAGTTAAGCGTCTGCCTTCGGCTCAGGGCGTGATCCCAGCGTTCTGGGATCGAGCCCCACATCAGGCTCCTCTGCTATGAGCCTGCTTCTTCCTCTCCCACTCCCCCTGCTTATGTTCCCTCTTTCACTGGCTGTCTCTATCTCTGTCAAATAAATAAATAAAATCTTTAAAAAAATAAAATATATAAAAAAAATAAAAAATAAAATATCTGTAATCAGTGATGTCAACAAAAATGGCAGAGTAAGGACCTTGAAAATTCTCTCCTCCATAAAGGCACTGAAAACACCAGCAAAAATTGTCAGAATCAAATTTTCATACCTCTGGAAATCAATCAAATTCTTGCAGCCATTCACAGAGTGTTTATTCCAGAAACATGGCTTGATCTCAGTAAGAATAGCAAGTTTTGTGGCATTTTCACTTGCCCTATTCCCATCCCCCTTTCCCCATCTGCACAGTAAGCCTGGAAAATCAACCACCCACTATTACAGTGAAAACAAACAGTCTGGCAGCCACTTGAAGGAAAAGAGGGGTTAGAAGTCCTACAAAACCCTACTCACAGAAACCTGTCTGGTGCTTCCCTGGAAATCCCCACTCAGAAGGTCCTCTATTTGACCTAACTCAGAGCCCATCCAGGGCTAACAACCTTTTCCTATGAGCATTTATCAAAAAAATCAGATGCAATTTTTAAATTTTTTAAATTTTTAATTTTTTAGCTGCCCGAGGTAGTAACAATTATGTTAAGTGAGAGGCCAAACACAAAAGGCCACATATCATATGATTCCACTTACTTATTTACCATAATAGGTAAATCCATAAAGATAGAAAGTAGACAACTCATTGGCAAGGGCTGGGGAGAAGAGAGAATGAAGAGTGACTACCTAATGGTTACAGGATTTCTTTTTTGGGGTGACAAAAATATTCTAGAATTGGCGAGGTCCATTCAACTTTGTGAACGTATAAAAACCACTTAATTGTATACTTGTGTAGGTAAATTTTATGATATGTGATTTCTATCTCAATTTAAAAATAGCAATTTTTAAATTTATATGTACCGGTGATTCCAAATTTTTTTAATTTAAATAAAAGGAAATTCACAAAAAATAGTACTCATAATCACACAACCCAGATATAAGCACTATTAATATTTAGGTCTAACTATTTCTTTCTCTACTACATGACTGCTATTACTCATTGGTTAAGAATACTCACTCTGGGGATGCCTAGGTGACTCATTCGGTTAAGCTTCTGACTCTTGATCTCAGCTCTTGATCTCAGGGTCATGAATTCAAACCCTGCATTGGGTTCCACGCTAGGCATGGAGCCTGCTTACAAAACAACAAACCCACACACTCACTCTGGATCCTCAGCCTAGGTCAAAATCTTGCCACTTATTAACTATGCAATCAGAGGCAAGTTGCTTAACCTCACTGGATCTGTTTCCTCATCTATAAAATAGGAATATAATAATATCTACTTCAAATGGTTATTGTGACAATTGAGTTTTAAAATGTAGAGCACATAAACATATGCCTGGCACATAAAAAGTGTTCAATATATGCTATCATTATTACTAAAAACAGAGCTGTGTGAGTATTCTTTTTTTTTTTTTTTTTTTTTTTTAAAGATTTTATTTATTTATTTGACAGAGATAGAGACAGCCAGCGAGAGAGGGAACACAGCAGGGGGAGTGAGAGAGGAAGAAGCAGGCTCACAGCGGAGGAGCCTGATGTGGGACTCGATCCCAGTACGCCGGGATCACGCCCTGAGCCGAAGGCAGACGCTTTAACGACTGCGCTACCCAGGCGCCCCATGTGTGAGTATTCTTAAATACACATAACTTGTCATTTGTCCAATTATATTCTTTTATTAATTCCATAAAGTGGAAATCAATATACTATCAAGTATTCACAAGTTTAGAAACATGAGGAAAATATTGAAATAAAGAAGAAAAATGGCCCTGGAAAATACAAAGACAATCAGGAAGAAAAAAAAAATCTTTTAAAGTTATAATCATATCCTCAGGGAGATTTCAGAAAAGATTGGGCCCATAAATAAAAGGATGCTAATAAATAAAATAAAATAAAATAAAATAAAATAAAATAAAATAAAATAAAAGGATGCTGTGAGAAGAAAACAATTTGTGAATAAGAAATCTCTTTGGAAATTAAAATATATGATTACTTACAATGAAATTTAGTAGAGGGTTAGAAGGTAGGGTGAGAAAATTTCCCAGGATCAAGAACAAAAGACAATATAGAAAAAATATGAGATGTGTAAAAGAGAGAGAGAGTCAATCTGAGAAGCCTCACATTTGATTGATAAGTCTCCAGGAAAAAAAGAGAAAAAATGAAGGAGAGAAGATTATCAAAGATCCTACATAAAAAGAGAGATGTTGATCTTCATTTTGAAAAGTCCCACCAAGTATCTTACAAAATGAATGAAAAAAGACATAGGCTTAGACACATCTCTGAAATTTCAGAACCCCAAGATGAAGAAAAGTTCCTAAAATCTTCCAGAGTGGGAGAAAGTACACACCAACTTGCTTATCAGCAGCCCAACCTTCTAAAAGTTAATAGGGCAAGCCCTTCAAATTTTTGAGGGAAAATGATTTTCAATTCAAACTTTCAATTAAGGGACGCCTGGTTGGCTCAGTCAGCTATGCGTCTGCCTTTGGCTCAGGTCATGACCCCAGGGTCCTGGGATCGAGTCCCGCATCCGGTTCCTTGCTTAGCAGGGAGCCTTCTTCTCCCTCTGCCTGCTGCTCCCCCTGCTTGTGCTCTCTCGTGCATGCTTTCTCTCTCTCTCTCTCTCTCTCTCTGGCAAATAAATAAATAAAATCTTTAAAAACAAATTAAAAACTTTCAATTAAGTATAAGAGGAGAAAATAAGGGTATCAGCAAGTATGCAAGGACTCAGAAAATTTACCCACTCCATATATAAAGGTAATTTCTTTACAAGTTACTTGCAGGTGCTCTCCAGCAAGATGAGGAAGTAATAGAGCAAAGAGGAAAATAAGAGGAATATTAAAAGGGAAATCCTAAAATGATAACCCTGCAGTAATCCTAGAATTCAACCAGTCCAGATAGGAGCAAGAATATGGAGTCCTCTGGAAAGGAATCAGTGGTTTGCGATGGTCAGCTCCTACCAGATCACAAGAGCTCACTGTAATTTTCAGGAATATTATAAGCCAGTTATTTAACATACCATTATTAAAAACTAATTTATATAGGGGCACCTGGGTGGCTCAATTGGTTAAGGGACCAACTCTTGGTTTCGGCAGAGGTCATGATCTCAGAGTTATGAGATTGAGCTCCATATCAGGCTCCAAGCTCAGCAGGGAGTCTGCTTGAGATTCTCTCCCTTTCCCTTTGCCCCACTTCCCACTCATGTACTCTTTCCCCCTTCTCTCTCTCTCTCTCTAAAATAAATAAATAAAATCTTTTAAAGAGTTAATTTATATAAATTTACAGTTAAATTATATTTAAAAATAAAGATAACAAACATGCAAAACTCTTCAATTCCTAATTATTTTTACTATTATCTATGCTTTTGGAAGGTATTTATATCTATTTTATCTGTTTGGTGAAAATAATATGTAATAGTGCACTATTCATATTCAGTGCACCCAATTTCATATTCAGTGCCATCATGTCAGTAGCTTAAATCAGCCACAGGGGAAATATTTACACCATGGAAACTGGCAAATCGGGTCTTTATTTGTTTTTGTTGTCTATCTAGACTTTAGAAGTGTTGCATAACATATTAATAATACGGACTAAACTAAAAGTATGTCATATCTATCTGTAGATGTTACATAATAAATAGCACAAAAATTGTCAAATCATAGTTGAGTTGCAGCCATAGGTTGGCTATGGATACATGCATTTGGCAAAAATCAGCGGCTTGTGAGACTCAATTGGCTACATGGAATTTACAATAAAGAGTATATTCTGGGGCGCCTGGGTGGCTCAGTCAGTTAAACATCTGCCTTCGGCTCAGGTCATGGTCTTGGGGTCCTTGGATCAAGTCTGGCATTGGACTCCCTGCTCAGTGGGAAGTCTGCTTCTCCCTCTCCCTCTGCTCTCTCCCCAACTCGTTCTCTCTCTCTCTCTAAAATAAATAAATAAAATCTTTTTTAAAAAAGAGTATTTTCTATTTTATTATAATTTGTAAATTGTGTGCTATGCATCTTTTTCTTAAAAAAAATATATATATATATGTATATATACACACACATACATATACATATAGGAAAACTGGGGCTCAAAGAAATTAGACAGTTGCCAATGACACATGTTCTAATACTACCACTTCAAACCCCAAAGTTCTCCCCTGTGACACTGAGTCAGATTTTTCCTCTTGTAAAAGAACATTTGCTCCATTATTGGTACTGGGTCACCAGTCAGTAAACAACCTTATTAAAGAGTTGAAAATTGAATGCCTTATTACTATTCACAGTAAGATGTAAAGGTATTTTAATAGAATAATTTTTTAAGTCTGTGGAATGGTGGAGGAGAGAGAAGGATTGCTTTTCGTTCGGGTTTTGTTTTGTTGTTTTGTTTTTGTCACATAATGATGGTGTGGGAGGATAAAGGTGGCCAGGAGGTTCCTTCTTGGTGCCCCAAGGTGGAAATGGTGTCCATTTCTATTCCATCACAGAAAGAGAGGAGTCAGGAACTTCTTCTCCCTTCTGAAAGTTTGTGAACTCCAAGGATAAAACCAAAACAGAAACACTCGATACACTTCTTTTCCATTCTCTTTCCACCTTCTACTCCTAGTTCCCCTACCTCCATTCAGAGTCAAGTGTTAAAATTTTTAAAAGCTCTTGAGTAAATAGCTTGATTACATTTAGTGATGTTGATAATGTAAAATTACCAGGGACAAACTACGTGTATTTCCCAGAAACATTACCTAATGAAAACATCTTAGCCCTGCAATTCTTTCTCTTTCTCTCTCTCGCACACACACACCCCATATGTAAATTACATATGTATAAAATATTGATCAAAAGACATATTAAAAACTACTGAAAACAAAATAGAAGGCCTGGATGATAGAACCAAAATTTGTTGTAAGGATAAGACCTTAAAGATCATCTGGTCCAGCCTCTTCACTGTAGAAATGAGAAAACTGAGGTTCTAAGAAATATGACTTGTTCATTCTCAGTGGCGAAACTGGACAGAAAATCAAGGACTTTACTCAATGGTCAGTTGCCAGGATATATACTGAATATTCCAAATCAGGTTTCTGGTTTTCAATATATAGATTAAAATATTCAAACATACAGGTCTCAGCTAGAGTTTACAAAGATGTATTTGCTGGAAAGTGTTAACCAACTATCAGCATGGCCATCCGATTCACTCCATTTTATAGAAGAGTCCCTTAAGAATAACCCTTGAAGGGGCACCTGGGTGGCTCAGATGGTTAAGCAACTGCCCCCACTCAGGTCATGATCCCACGTTCCTGGGATGTGTCCCACATTGGGCTCTCTGCTCAGCAGCAAGTCTGCTTCTCCCTCCCTGGAGCTCTGTGATCTCTCTCACTTTTACTCTCTCTCAAATAAATAAATAAAACCTTAAAAAAAAAAAAAAGAATAACCCTTCAAGGGGTGCCTGGGTGGCTCAGTCAGTTAAGCAACTGCCTTCAGTTCAGGTCATGATCTCAGGGTCCTGGAATGGAGCCTCACATCAGGCTCCCTCTCCCGCTCCCCACTGCTTCTGTTCTCTCTGTCAAATAAATTAAAAAAAAAAAAAAAAGAAGAAGAAGAATCCTTCGAGGGAAAAATGATGTAAGAACAAACATATTTTATGATGTGACATTAAATTAGCCCAGTTTCCTGTTATTGTTTATTTCTTCAAATGATATTGTTCTTTTTCATTGCACTTCTCTGATTTAAAACATTTTTTGGGACAACACAGTCGATTAAGCCTCCAACTCTTGGTTTCAGCTCAGGTCATGATCTCAGGGTCTTGAGATCAAGCCCAGAGATGGGCTCGCACTCAGTGCAGAGTCTGCTTGACATTCTTTCCCCCTCCCTCTCTCTCCCCTCTGCTCCTCCCCCCCACCCCCGCTCAAGCTCCCTCTCTCACTCTCTCTTAAATAAATAGTCTTTTTTAAAAAACCTAAAACAGATTTTAAAGGCGCCTGGGTGGCGCAGTTGTTAAGCGTCTGCCTTCGGCTCAGGGTGTGATCCCAGCGTTCTGGGATCGAGCCCCACATCAGGCTTCTCGGCTAGGAGCCTGCTTCTTCCACTCCCCCTGCTTGCGTTCCCTCTCTCGCTGGCTGTCTCTCTCTGTCAAATAAATAAATAAAATATTTTAAAAAAATAAAAATTAAAAATTAAAAAAATAAAAAACGATCCTAAATAAATCAAATAATATATAGTGATTAACAACTGAATAAGAGGAGGCAAAGTGGAATAATCCAGAGCAGAGATAACTTGATTCATTTTAAAATCACTTGCCAAACTAGTTAATTAGGAGCCATATATTTAGCCAGATATCTTCTGAGTCTTTTAAAATGAAATAGTCCAAAATACAATATTTCTGTTATTTGCTAGGATGTTTCTAAATGCTTTAGGATTTCATTGCAGTGACTTTATTTTTTTTTAAGATTTTATTTATTTATTTGACAGAGAGAGAGACAGCCAGTGAGAGAGGGAACACAAGCAGGGGGAGTGGGAGAGGAAGAAGCAGGTTCCCAGGGGAGCAGGGAGCCCGATGCGGGGCTCGATCCCAGGGACCTGGGACCACACCCTGGGCCAAAGGCAGACGCTTAACAACTGAGCCACCCAGGTGCCCCACATTGCAGTGATTTTAAAAAGAAAATAAGAACAAGAAGCTTTGGACTGGATTTCCTCGGATTTAATCCCCACTCTTATCACTAAATAGCTTATTTGTTTGTGCCAATGTTTCAAAATCTATAAAACAGAATGCTATAGGGTCGGTCTAAGATTTAAATGAGATTATTTGTTCCTCTCTAAGATGATGAGCTGTATGCTTTTTATTAGTCCCTCCTAAGACCTTATTTAAATAACAGTAAAAGTTATGTTTGGAGTATAAATCCACAACATTGAAGAGAAAGGAAGGAAAGACATCAGCAAACAAGTGATTTTAACAAATTTCTGGGAAACAGAAAGAGGGTGGAGGATTAACGACTGGTGAAGAGAGCAGGAGGAACTACTACTTAGAATATATTCTGAGTAGAAAAGATGGCCATGGAGGAGAGTACCAACCTTACCCAGAGAAACACAAAATGCTTAGAACTAGGAAATTCCAGTTAGGGAAGACACAGAAGTGAGAGTGGGGTCTGAAAGCAGGGGTATTATTTAAAGCCTGCATATAGAAAGCGCCTACTCTCCTCTCAAAATCCAGAGACCAAAATATTTATCAGGCAGGTGATTATCTTCCAGGGGGAAATAAAAAGATAATAAATTAAAAAGCAGTTTTCTATAAAGAAATTTATCGGACCATCTAAGAAGAGCTAGGGCAACTGAACTGGGCACTGTTGCCCTAGAAGTCCTCCCAAGTATACAAAGTTCAAAGTCACTCTTTCTACTGCCTCATTCTTAAAAGTAAATGGACTCGAGGATTGCTTGACTTTTGAGGAAAATCTCTAATGCAAAGGAAACAATCAACAAAACTAAAAGGCAGCCTACAGAATAGGAGAAGATATTTGCAAATGACATATCTGATAAAGGGTAAGTATCCAAAATCTATAAAGAACTCAAACTCAACAACCCAAAAAACATACTCTCCAGTTAAGAAATGGGCAGAAGTTTGCTCAGCAGGGAGACTGCTTCTCCCTCTGCCAGCCATTCCCCCTGCTTGTGCTCTCTCTCTCTGACAAATAAAAAAATAAAATCTTAAAAAAAAAAAAAAAAAGAAATGGGTAGAAGACATAAATAGACATTTTTCCAAAGAAGACATCCAGATGGCTAACAGACATGAAAAGATGCTCAACATCACTCATCATCCAGGAAATACAAATCAAACCACAATGAGATACCACCTCACACCTGTCAGAATGGCTAAAATTAACAACACAGGAAACAAGAGGTGTTGGTGAGGATACGGAGAAAGGGAAACCCTCTTACACTGATGGTAGGAATGCAAACTGATGCAGCCACTCTGGGAAACAGTACAGATATTCCCCAAAAAGTTAAAACTAGAACTACCTTACAATCCAGCAATTATACTACCAGGTATTTTCCCAAAGGATAAAAAATACAGATTCGAAGGGTACATGTACCCCAATGTTTATAGTGGCATTATCAACAATAGCCAAATTATGGAAATAGCCAAACTATGTTAAGAGCCCTTGATTAATGAATGGATAAAGAAGACATGATACACACACACACACACACACACACACACACACACACACACGGGAATACTATTCAGCCAGCAAAAAGAATGAAATCTTGCCATTTGCCATGACATGAAGGGAGCTAGAGTATATTACAGTAAGTGAAATAAGTCAGTCAGAGAAAGACAAATACCATATGATTTCACTCATGTGTGGAATTTAGGAAACAAAACAGATGAACGTGTGGGAAGGGGAAAAAAAGAGAAGGAGAGAGGAGGAGGGAAACCATAAGAGACTCTTAACGATAGAGAACTGAGGGCTGATGGAGGGAGGTGGGTGGGGAATGGGTTAAATGGGCAATTGGTATTAAGGAGTATTAACTTGTGATCATGAGCACTGGGTGTTATATGTAAGTGATGACTCACTAAATTCTATTCCTGAAATCCAATATTACACTATATGTTAACTAGAATTGAAATAAAAATTTGGAAGAAAAAAAAAAGTATAACCGTAGGTAGAATATGAAGTTTTAACACATACCAAACTTAGAAAATTTACCTCAAATACCCCATTTTTATTTTTTATTTTTTTTTAGATTTTATTTATTTATTCGACAGAGATAGAGACAGCCAGCGAGAGAGGGAGCACAAGCAGGGGGAGTGGGAGAGGAAGAAGCAAGCTCATAGCGGAGGAGCCTGATGTGGTGCTCGATCCCAGAACGCCGGGATCACGCCCTGAGCTGAAGGCAGAAGCTTAACCGCTGTGCCACCCAGGCGCCCCTCAAATACCCCATTTTTAGAAAGTTACCTGAGAATGCACTCCTACAAAAATTAGAGCGTATAAAATCAGATCTTAGAAAGAGTAGATCCAAGTCAGGAGAAAAATGGAAGATTATGTAGGATGAGAACTGAAAGGCAGGCTTAGAAAATACTGATAAATTGAAGCAATGACTCTGAAAAGAGGTATCTAACACCCAATGTCTAGATCTTTGTTTCTAATGCCATTCTCTAATAAAAGGAAACAGGACTTTTTGAGAAATGGCTGCTCTTAGGTCTGGAGCAGGAACTGTATGAGTTTAGAGCATCTCATAGTATCAGAAAGTACAGAGTGTTAAAAAATAATAATTATTATTATGGGTGGCTCAATTGGTTAAGCCTCTGCCTTTGGCTCAGGTCATGATCCCAGGGTCCTGGGATCAAAACCCCACATCAGGCTCTCTCCTCAGCAGGGAGCCTGCTTCTCCCTCTCCCTCTGCCTGCCACTCCCCCTGCTTGTACTCTCTCTCTCTGTCAAATAAATAAATAAAATCTTAAAAAAAAAAAAATCAGGGTATGTCAAAGGGACACAGGAGCCAAGAGAAAGAGCTCCTGATAGCCAAAGCTGGAACAATTTGAACAACAAAATAAATACTGAATTATAACCCACAGTATAAGATGAACATCCATGATTCCAAATTGATATGATTGAATAAATTAATGAATGAGGGAGAAGAGATAAATCTTCATGCAGAAGAATTTTGAATAATTTATGCAGATACACTGCTCTCAAGGAAGGGATCATAAATCCCCACTCCTTAAGTATAGGTTACACATAGTGGACTTCTTTCCAACACATACAGTATGGAAAGTCATGGGGAGAGAGGAAGAATAACCTTTACAGGGAAGAAATTGACAAACACTGTCTCGGCCAGATGATCAAGTGAATGTGAGCAGTGATGAATCATGCTGATAGTATGTATCCCTAATATGATGTGATGAAAATGACACTTTACCTCTGTGGTCTTTCTCCCCAACACCCATAGGCTCAGTATAATCATGAAAAAAACATTACAAAAACTCCACTGGAAGGGCATCCAACAGCCCTCCTCAAAACTGTCAAAGTCATCAAAAACAAGGAAAGTGGGAGAAACTGTTGCAACCAAGAAAAACCTAAAGACACATGACAACTAAATGTAATGTGGCATCTTGGAGGAGAAAAAGACATTAGGTAAAGCTGAAAAATCTGAATAAAATATGGACTTTAGTTAATAAAATTGTAACAATATTGGTTCATTAATTATAACAAATGTACCATCCTAATAACCTAAGAGGTTAATAGTAGAGGAAACTGAGTGTAGGAGGTTTAAGAACTCTCTGTGCTATCTTCTCAATTTTTCTGTTAATCTAAAATGCCTATTACTCAAAAAAAAAAAAAGAGGTATCCAGGAAAAGGGAAGTTTTGAAAGATTTGATATTGTCCCTAATAAGTTGGAAAAACTTGATGAGATAAAGGTGAAAAACTTCCCTAAAAATGGAAAGACAAACTCTCCAACTCTATAAAAAGATTGGCAATCCCAATATACTATATACACCCATGCAATGACCATACTTAAATAGCCGTAACAATGTGATCAATGCTTAATGATTTTTAAGTTTTATAGTAAGTTTCTAGAAAAAACAGATGTCATAAATCTGATTAATCAACAGAATGCAAATGCTATCACTCTCATAATGGTAAGTAGAGGTATAACTAACTGCCCAAAGCTGAGAGGTAGAATGGGGAGATATGAAACGGATGGGAAAGTTATGAGTACGAATGAGCCTGCTGTGTAATGAGGAGTTAGAAGAAATGGTCTATAGTTGAAAGAAGAAATCAATATTTTGATTGATTTGATTTGATTGGCATACTGATTTGATTGATTTGATTGGCATATTGGTTATTTTCACCTGAAGGCATCTGAGAAACAGCAGATGCAGGAAAGACTCCCGAACTCCCCTTTTCTACCTAAAAGCAGGTCTTGAAGTTTCCCACAAGAAAGGTGCCCTCCCTGTACCAGAAAGAGAAGTTTTTTATCACCATGAGAGTCAACACAAAAATGCACCTGCACTTGGGGCGCCTGAGTGGCTCAGTCATTAAGCGTCTGCCTTCAGCTCAGGTCATGATCCCAGGGTCCTGGGATCCAGCCCCACATCTGGCTCCCTGCTTCCCCGGCGGGAAGCCTGCTTCTCCCTCTCACACTCCTCCTGCTTGTGTTCCTCTCTCACTGTGTCTCTCTCTGTCAAAGAAATAAATAAAATCTTTAAAAAAAAAAAAATGGACTTGCACAAGCCAACCTACTAAAATGACCCTTATCTTCCATTAGTTTCCCCCATCTATTTCCTAGTCACTGTTCCACAATTTCCTAGCCCCCAGCCCAAGTCTCTGTCTTGTCCCCAACCCACAATTTATTATTCTTTGTTTTAAATGGTATATAACCTTTGGGGCCTAGCAGCTTCTTCAGGTCTTCATTCTCCTTTTGAAGACTCTTGTGTACACATAAAAATATTAAACAAAATTTGTATGGTTTTCTCCTGTTAATCTGTCTTATGTCAGTTTAATTCTGAGGCCCAACTACATGACCTAGGAGGGGAGAAGTTTTTCCTCCCGGACAATAACCAATAGAGAAACTAAAAAGAGTGATATAATTATATAGAGAGGAGGGAGGGGCAGAGAGATGGGGAAATCAAACAAGCTAAAACTTTATCAGAGCTGGAATTTCATAGATAGATGTCCAAATGGTAGAAAATCTCATATTTAGAGAATAGGGAAAAATCAACGTATACTAAAAACAGAGTTTAGGAGTTAGGGAGCTGAAGGGAGTGGGGATGGAAAAGAATGAAAAGAGGATTGCTGCTTTTCATTATGGGTCTTTCTATACCATGTAATTTTGTTAAATATGTTTATGTACTACCTTGATAAAAGGATTGATAATGTTCTGAAAAGCTTTTAATGTAATAATCTTTGTAAAGCATTTCGCACTGTGCCTGGCATTCACCAAGGAGTTTCCAGCCTGGGCAAATTTTCTTGTATGTATTCTTCATCTATATGTGGCCCAAAATCTTCAAATCCTACCTACTTCCAGGTTGGGGCAATAGAATATACTCTGTTAACCAGATCTCCAGATATTCTGCTCAAAGTAAGACCTCTCAGGACCCTTCACTGGGGCTCAGTAAGAAATGAAAATGCAGGAGAAAAAGTGCTGTTCATACTTTCAAATACTGTTAAAGTTAGTCAATAGAATTTAAATACTTTGAAATACTGTTAAAGGTACTAAAATAGAAAGCTGTTTCATTTCTCTCAACTTCTCATGGATTTTTTTTTTAAGATTTTATTTATTTATTTGAGAGAGAGCAGGAGCGGGATGGGGAGGGGAATGACAGGAGCAGGGGGGAGGGGCAGAGGGAAAGGGAGAATTGACTCCTCACTGAGCAGGGAGCCAGATGTGGGGGCTCCATCCCAGGACCCTGGGATCATGACCTGAGCTGAAGGCAGACGCTTAATCAACTGAGCCACCCAGGCATCCTCAAGGACAGTTTTAAATGCAAATATTAAGAACATGTAACTCATCTGTGGAATCACCAAAATTACATAATCCTTATTTTGTAGCTCATTGATGTATATGTATTTTATTCTATTCTTACCAGAAGAGTGGAAACACTGCAACTGGTTTTTATTTTATTTAACATGCACACATTCTATCAATACTCAACCCTCAGTTTACTGCTGAATAAGGAAGAACTAATGTAAAAAAGAACTATGTGTTGCACTATGTTTCTCTCTCCTTCTATGTCATCTTTTTCAGGGTAAGCGGTTCTCTGAAACAGGGAAGTGACACAAGTAAGAAAGGACGATAACATTCCTAGGTTGTTAGTGTTTAATATGTTATTGTCTTCTTTCCTCAAAGGAAGTTCCTGTTCAAAAAGAAAGCATGGGCTCCAGGCCTGTCAGCCACCCCACCTCACCTCTTACTCAGAGGTAGACCTAACACCCTCTGTACTCCTTTGAGACTTGCTGACTCATGCATTGTGTCCACTGGAATTCTGAAATCACGGGCAACTCAAATGCTGCGTGCCAACAGGGCAGCAAGGGACAGCATCAGATATACATATTGTGCCTATCCCCTCTGTTCCAGTGCATGCTCTGCAGTCCTATTGGATTCAGTTACAAAGCACAAGCCCAAAGATAAAATTATCAAAATTTCATGACAGCAACAGTAGAGCATTGAGCCAAGTATGGAGGGAGCCCTGCTGAGTAGGCAGCCTTGTGACAATACACAGGTCACATACCCATGTAGTTGACGTTGCTAGGTTCTCAGTCAAATTTAACTTGATTTTAAGAACACAAAAAAAGTGACATCTCACACATTCAAGTTTGTGGAGTAAGATTCATACCTGCAACAAGTGAGAATTTGTCCAAAATTATATTAATACAAAACTAGAATTTGTGTTGCCTCTTAAAAATGACAAATCGGTCTTAGGAATTAGGTTTGAATTTATTTATACCTACCCAGATAGCAGAGATTCTGTGATACAAACTGACTTTGTCATGTTTGTAATTGTACTTTTTAACTCTTAAACAGCTGAATTTCCTTACAATGATCTTATTGTATGTTTATTTTAAAATATTGCATTGTCACTTTGATTACTCCTTTGACTATCTCCCAGACTGTAAGATACCTAGATGAAGAATTTGTTATAATTCCAGCTGCTAATACAGGAAATGTTCAATAAATGCTAAATGTTTGAGTGAATGAATGAGGAAATACAGTAGCAAGATATTTACCTTGTAAAAGAACAAAAAAATGACATAACAATTTTATTTTGTTCTCTGGATTTTTCCCCTTTTACATCCCCTGAGTAACCAGGAAAGCTTTCCCTTGCTTCAGCTTCCCTTCCTAGCTTTCGTTAAGAGTGTACCGGAAATCATTCAGGGAATTAGGCTAGAGGGAGGTAGAGGAGAAAAATAAGAAATTGGAAATGGGAAGAGAATTCCCTGAGACTGGAAAGCAGATGGTGGGGTACGGGACCCCAAATAATGAGACCATGTCCCCCTTCCTGCCAGTGCCCTAACAGGTGACAGGACTCAAGAGGAACGACTGCTTGGTCCACCTAGGAAAGTTGGACTTGACAGTGGGGCTCAAACACCTAAAGATACCAGAGTAAAGGGGGTCAAACAGCCTAATGGCAATCTATGGGGAAGCTGAAAAGAAGCAAGTCTTTAAAAATTCTGGTGAAAACAAAAAACCACTACATTATCCTTCATCTTCCTGCATCATTTATATTCCCTAAGCTATTGCTGGAGCTTCTATCTTTGGCAAACCTGGATGTACCCCGCATAGCACAAAAGGAATCATTTGGATTTATGCCATAAATATATCAGCAGTAAAGAGCGTAAGGGATCAGTAGGGCCTCACCAAGTGTTCAGCTCTTTCTAAAGCTCTCTGGAAATGTCACATGAATTTAAGGAATGGAAACCCAACCATTATCTGTGGTTGAGTTTTCTACCAGCCCAAGGACAGGGGCTTAAAGTCAAATTAAAGATACAGGAGAAAATGTGTGCTGCAATAGAAAATTGTCTTGTCTAGAGAACACTCCTCCTTGTTATGATGATGATCATTGTATAGGAGCTATTTTACAAGTCCATAAGTTGTAGATAACTGATAGCAATGCAAAATAATTCTTGTCTATAGACCTGCCAAATTCTGTCCTGACAGAGGTTCAGAGGCATTCATCCTCCTCCTGCACTGTGGAAAGACCAGTTTCGCCATCATTTGTCCATTAATTTCAACATTCCTTTACTACATATAAATTTGTGATTTTTTTAAACTTTTCCTCTCAACCAGTCATAACATCTGCCTGGTTTCTTCATTGCTTGAGTTAAATAATCTCTATAAAGTGTTCGATTTTATATCTGTATGGGAGCCTGAATTTACTCTTTAAAAAATTATCTTTTCACAGAAAGTAACCAATGTAAGATCTCTTGTATCTCTGAGTTTATAAAGATTCATATCGGCAACAAATATGTAACAAAATAAGCCCTGGAAAGAGATAATTGAAAATGACTTAAGGTGATCAACACTGGAGAACAGAATCACAGGTTGTCCTTACTAGTTCTTTTACCTCTTTAGGATACAGTTCAGTCTGTATTCTACTTTAGTTTCTTCTCTGAGCTACAACTGATCTTGGAAATAAATTGATATTATAGTTCATATTCATTAGATAATTGAAATGCACTGTTCATCAACAAAGTCAAGTATTTTAATCTATTGTATAAAGACAGGTCTATATGAGTAACTCTGAATTAAATGAAGCATCTCCAACACAGAATATTTAAAATTCTGTATCTCTCTCTCTCTCCAACCACTTCCATGCTACTTGGCATCATCGCACTGGCTGATGAAGAACAGACTAGCAAGGGGGAAGGGGACGAGAACATCTGTTAGAAAACCTATTACCTGTGGGGCACCTGGGTGGCACAGCGGTTAAGCGCCTGCCTTTGGCTCAGGGCGTGATCCCGGCGTTGTGGGATCGAGCCCCACATCGGGCTCCTCCGCTATGAGCCTGCTTCTTCCTCTCCCACTCCCCCTACTTGTGTTCCTTCTCTCGCTGGCTGTCTCTATCTCTGTCGAATAAATAAATTAAAAAATCTTAAAAAAAAAAAAAAGAAAGAAAACCTATTACCTGCAAGAGATAATGATGGCTTGGGGTTAGAATGATTCAAACGTGGAAAAGAGTAAATATATTGGAGCTGTGTTCTGGAGGTAATACTTAAAAGAATATTGCCTATTATCAAACCACTACTATAGATACGTAGATAATAGCTATTTCTCCCTCCCCTCCCCACTTTTAAATTTTTAATTGTTGTAAGAGAACAGCAATTTTTTTTTTTTTTTTGAGAGAGAGAGTGCAAATGGGGTTGGCGGAGGGCAGGGGGTGGCAGAGGGAGAGAGAGAATCTTAAGCAGGCTCCACACCCAGCACAGAGCCCAAAATAGGGCTTGATCTCACAACTCTGAGATCATGACCTAAGCCAAAATCAAGAGCTGGATGCTCAACCAACTGAGCCACCCAGGCGCCCCAAGAGAATAGCGATTCTTAACCACATGTATTAGTCAAAGCTGATCAAGAAAGCAGAACTCAAGGCAGGTAATTCAACAGAAAAACTTAATATCGAAAACTAGATACAAAGGAGTTGAAAATGCTGACAAGCCTGAGGGAATCGTGAGGCAACCCAGAGATGAGTAAAGAAGGCAGGAAGCCGCTAACGCCCTGGGGCTAGAGGGACCAAGACAGGAAGCAATGACACAACTAAAATCTAGGTGCCTGGCTGGCTCAGTTGGAAGAGCACATGACTCTTGATCTCAGCGCTGTGAGTTCAACCCCATGTTGGGTGTAGAGTTTACTAAAATAAAGAAGCTTAAACAAAAAAACAACTAAAATCAATTGGAAAGGGATGAGTATTAATTTTCTATTGTGTAACAAATTAACACTTAAGCTTAGTGGCTTAAAACGACACACAATTATTATCTCACCATTTCTATGGGTGAAGACTAAGGCACGGATTAGCTGGGTTGTAAGCTTAGGGTCCTAAGACTGCAATCAAGGTGCTGGCCAAGGGCTTGTTGCATCTGAGACTTAACTAGGGAAGGATCTATATGCTACAAAAACAAAAAACAAACACCAAAAAACACCATTATTGAAACATCTTGCAAAACTGGAATGACAACTGGGGTGCCTGGGTGGCTCAGTCGGTTAAGTGTCTGCCTTCCACTCAGGTCATGATCCCAGAGTCCTGGGATTGAGCCCTGCATGGATCCCTGCTGAGCAGGGAGACTGCTTCTCCCTATTGCTCTGCCTCTCCCTCTCTCCCCTACTCGTGTTCTTGCTCCCTTTGCTCTCTCTCAAATAAATTAAAAAATCTAAAAAAAACCAAAAAACTGGAATGAAGTCTGAGAGTTAGACAGTAGTAACATAGCATTTCCTGATGTTGATGGTGCTATTCTGATTACGTACACTTATTACAACTGTTTATGGGAAGTGCTTGCTCAACTATTTGGAGGTAATATGACCTGAGTTTGCATTGCCATATAAATTTTAGAATCAGCTTGATGTACACTAAGACATCCTGTCGAGAATTTGATATTGCATTGAATCCACAGATCAATTTGGGGAGAACAATGACATCTTCAGGATATTAGTATTCCAATTGAGTATTCAGTTCATAACTGAATTTACTCAGTGTTTTTCAGTGTTTTGTAGTTTTTAGTGTACAAGTCTTGCATATTGTTCACTGTATTTATTCCAAAGATTGATTTTTTTATGCTGCTGTAAATACTTTCTCTTTTCATTATTGTTGTTGGCATATAAAAACACAACTTTTCTAAAAAAATTTTTAAAGATTTATTTAGGATAGAGAGAGACAGTGAGCACAAGCAGGGGGAGGTGTAGAGGGAGAAGCAGACTTCCTGCTGAGCAGGGGGCCTTACTCGGGGCTTGATCCCAGGACCCCGTGATCATGACCTGAGCCAAAGGCAGACACTTAAGGGCTGAGCCACCCAGACGTCTGCCCCACTTTTTTCTTAAACACAACTCAATTATTCTATATATAGGAACCTTGCCAAGTAATACTTCTAATACTTCTAGTAGTTTATAGATTTTAGATTTTCTACATACACACTCTGTCATTTACAAATAAGGAGGTTTATTTCTTCTTCAACAATAAAGTTTGTTTTTTGTTTTTTCTTGCTGTTCACTATGGCTAGGACTTCAGAAGAGTGTTGAATAGTAATAGTAATAGCAGACATCCTGATCTTGTTCCCAATCTCAAGTATGATGTCTGCTGTAGGTTTTATGTAGATACTCTTTATTAGAATAAGAATGTTCTCTCTTATTAGTTTGGTGAATTTTTATTATGAATACATAAATTTTATCAAATGCTTTTTCTGCACTTATTGAAATGACCTTACAGCTTTTTTCTTTTGACACGAATTACACTTATTGGTTAAACTATCCTTGCATTCCTGAACTAAACACCACTTAGTCATGTATTCTTTTTCATATTTTTCTACTTAATTTACTAATATTGTATTTAGGTTGAACTTGTATTTTGAAATTATATTCATGAAAGGGTTGGTCTGTAATTCTTTCTTTCAATCTCCAATGTATGTTCAAAGTTATGTCAGCCTGGTAAAGTTAGGAAATGTTCTCTCATTGTCTAGTCTCCAGAAGAATTTATGTAGACTTGTTAATATCTGGAAGAATTCAGTGGGGATGCCATCAAGGCCTGGAATTAGTGGAAAGATTTTAAATAACAGATTTACTTTTTGGGATATATTTCACATACCATAAAATTCACCCTTTTAAAATGTAAAATTGAATGGCACTTAGTATATTCATTAAATTATGCAATCATCACCACTAAGTCTAGAACAGTTAAATTATCCAAAAAGAAACTCCATATCCATTAGCAGTTACTCACCAATCATCTTTCCTCGTGTCCCTGGTAACCACTGATTACTTTCTGTCTCTATGGATTTAACTATTATGCATTATTTCATATAAGTGGAACCATAAACTATGTGGTCTTTTGTGTTGCTTCTTTCACTTAGAATGTTTTTCAAGATTCATCCATGTTGTTGCAAGTATCAGGACTTCATTCCTTGTTATGGATGAATAACATTCCATTATATATCTTATATATACACACACCACATTTTGTTTATCCATTCATCAGTTGATAGACATTTAGGTTATTTCAATTTGGGGGTTATTATTAGTAATGGCATTATGAACACTCATGTACAAGTTTTTGTGTGAGCATATGCTTTCAATTTTCTTGGATATGAATGGAATTGCTAAATCATATGGTAACTATGTTTAACTTTTTGAGGAACTGCCAGATTGTTTTCCAAAGTGGCTGTAACATTTTACAGTCCCATCAGCAACATATGAGGGTTCCAATTTTTCCACATCCTTGCCAACGACTGCCATTGTCTGTCTTTTCAATTACAGTCATCCTAGTGGGTATGAAATGTTATCTCATTATGGCTTCACCTGTATTTCCCTAATGACTAATGATGGTGAGCATCATCTCATGTATTTATTGGCAATTTTTATATGTCCTTTGGAAAACTATCTTCCTCTACTCAGATTATTTTGCCTGTTTTTACGTTGTCTTTTTACTGTTGAGTTGCAGAATTGTTTATATATTCCAGATACTAGACTCATAAATATGTGATTTGCTCCCATTGCCCCATTCTTTCATTCTCCCATTCTGAAGGCTGTCTTTTCACTTTGAGTGTCTTTTGAAGCACAACTTTTTTTTAATTTTGATAAAGCCCAATTTATCTATTTTTTATTTAGTTGCTTATACTTCACATGACATATCTAAGAAATGACTGCCTCATCCAAGGTCACAAAGACTACTTACAACTAGATTTTCTTCCAGCGTTTTGCAGTTATAGCTCTTACATTTAGGTATTTGATCCATTTTCAGTTAATTTTTGGATACAGTGTGAGGTAGGGATTCAAGTTCATTCTTTTTTTTTTTTTAAGATTTTATTTATTATTTATTCGACAGAGATAGAAACAGCCAGCAAGAGAGGGAACACAAGCAGGGGGAGTGGGAGAGGAAGAAGCAGGCTCATAGTGGAGGAGCCTGACGTGGGGCTCGATCCCACAACGCCGGGATCACGCCCTGAGCCGAAGGCAGACGCTTAACCGCTGTGCCACCCAGGCGCCCCTCAAGTTCATTCTTTGTCATGTGGCTACGCAGTTGCCCCAGCCCCATTTATTGAAAAGACTTATTTTTGCTCATCAAATACATGCGACTACTTTAACAAATATGGAGCTATTCAGATGTTCCCTTTCCCTTCTTCTTCTTTTTTTTTTTTTTTTTTTTTTTTTTTTTTTAAGTAATCCTACACCCAACATAGGGGCTCAAACTCACAAACCTGAGATCAAGAGTCACATGCTCTTCCAACTAAGCCAGACAGGCACCTCTAGATTTTTTCTTCTTATATCTGTATTTCTTCAGGTATTTGGCCACTTCATCTAAAAAATTTTTTTAAGATTTTACTTATTTGACAGAGAGAGAGCACAAGCGGGGGAGTGGCAGGCAGAGGGAGAGGGAGAAGCAGGCTCCCCACTGAGCAGGGAGCCCCACGCGGGGCTCAATCCCAGGATCATCACCCGAGTCAAAGGCAGACGATTAACCAAAGGAGTCACCCAGGAGTCCCACTTCATCTAAAAATTTAAAATGCATCAGCATGAAGTTATTCATAGTACCTTCTTGAAAGATTTTTAATGAATGCAGCAGCAGTGAGTGAGGTCTCCATTTCATTTCTGATATTTGTGCCTGTACACTTTTTTCTTCGTTTTGCTGGAGATTTGTCTTCTCAAAGAGGCAATTCTTAACTTTGTTAATCCTATCATGTTTGCCTTCTACTCCAATAAATTAAGCTTTTTTTCTTTCTTCTTTGTGCTTAATTTACAGTTTTTATAACGAGATAAATGCTTCGCTCATTTTTAGCCTTATTCCTTTCTAATAAATTAAGACGTTAAGTCCCCTCTAAGCACAGCTTCATCTATCCCTCACAAACTTTGATGTTCTTCTAATAATAAAATTTTTTCTAACTTCCACTGTGATTTCTTCCTTAACTCAAGATTACTTTGGAGTATGGTTTGTAGTTTCTAAACATGAGATTTTTTTAATCTTTTTTTTCCTAGCTTATTTTCTTTTTTTTTTTTTTTTTAAAGCTTTATGCCCAACATGGAACTTAAACTTATGACCCTGAGATCATGAGTTGCTTGCTCTACTGAGGATCCAGCCAGGCACCCCCCTAGTTTATTTGTGGTCAGAGAATATACTCTGTATAGTTAATAATTTTTTGGCACTTTAGACTTGCTTTCTATTAAGCATGTGGCCAACTTTTGAGATATCCAACACGTACAAGAAAAAAACATGTTATTATGTATTGGTTGAGTACAGCAGCCTATACAAGGTAGTTGGCTCTACTGTATTTTCTTTTTTTTTTTTTTTATTTATTTATTCAACAGAGATAGAGACAGCCAGCGAGAGAGGGAACACAAGCAGGGGGAGTGGGAGAGGAAGAAGCAGGCTCATAGCGGAGGAGCCTGATGTGGGGCTCGATCCCACAACGCCGGGATCACGCCCTGAGCCGCAGGCAGACGCTTAACCGCTGTGCCACCCAGGCGCCTCGGCTCTATTGTATTTTCTATTACCCACCAACTATTTTTTTATGACTGTAATATTCCGATTGTGCACTTCTCTATTTCTCCTTGTTTTCTGATGAATTTAGAAGCTATTTAATTCTCTAAATTTAAAATTGCTAAACCTTTCTGGTGAATTAGTCTTTTTCTCATTATCAACTGTCTCTCTTTACTACTGCTTAGTTTTTTACCTGAAATTGTTTGATATTAATATAGCCAGTATCTTTCGTTTAGTGTTTATATATCTTTCTACATCCTTTCACTTTTCACCTTTCCGTATCTTTACATTTTGTTTCTTCTTGTATATAACTGGGCTGTATCATTATCTGAAAATGTCTTTTATTGGAGAATCTTACCCCATTTACACTTACTGCAATTTCTGATCCATTTGGATTTAAAATGTACCACCTTGCCAATTGTTTTTCCTGTCACTTTTCCTTTTTTTTCTGTCTTGCTTTCTTTTGAGTTGAGTACCTTTTTTTCCTGTTGTTCCATTTTATACCATTAGTATATAGTAATACACTTTTACAAATCTTTCAGTGTGGTAACCCTAAATATTACAACATGCAACTCTGAATACTCAAGTTTAATATAAAATGACAGCTTAACCTTTCCTTAGACATAGGACCTTAAAACACTTTTCCATTTATCCCCCTCCCAACTTACATGCAACTGTTTTCATGTACTTTAGTCTTCCATTTTTTTAAACATTCAAGACATTATTTTTGTTTTAAAATCACTATTAATTTAAGTCCTTATATTTACCCTGTCGTTCATCATTTCTTCTTGCATCTCCAGGCTTCTATCTAGTATCATTTTCCTTCTGCTTAATGACATCATTTTTGTGTAGTTTGTTAGTAAAAATTGTTTTGTGTGAAATTTTATTTTACCTTTCGAACTCTTATTAAAGACATTTTTGCTTTGTACAGAACTCTAGACTAGCAGTTATTTTATTCCATCATGTTGACGTTGCCATTCCATTGTCTTCTGATTGCCATTGTTTTTACTGAGTAATCAGTTGCCATATATTTAGTCATTTGAAATATGCCTTATTCCTTTCACTGCTCTAGACTTTTTCTACTTTTCAATAATGGTAATATTTGCATAAGTATGACTTTCTGAATATATTTCGTTTGAGGTTTGTGGGGCTTCCAAAACCTGTAACTTGATGATTTTCCTAAATTTTAGAAATTTCTTAAGCAGTAACTCCAAATATTCTTTCTTCTCTTCCTGGGACTACAGTTACATTAAAGTTAGCCCATCTCTCTGTTATATTCTTTTTTGGTTCTTTTCCATCCTTTGGACTCTCTATACATCATTCTGAATTTTTTTCTTCTGACCAAACTTCATTCACTATTCCTACAGCTATATTTCACCTGATGTTAAGCTTGTTCACTAAATTCTTAATTTAGCTTTGTGTTTTTTTAATTTCTAATTCCCTACTGACTTTTGTTCAAAAATTCAACAGTAGAATGAAAGAAGCAAATAAGTACAGTAAAGCATACATAATGTTAGTCTGTACAATGTATAGGACAGCATGAAAGTAGGCAGGAAAATACTTCGATGGGCACCTAAAGCTTAAGTTGAGTTGGAAATCCATATGAATGAATCTGGGAGGGAGGGGGATCACTATGAGCTTCAATATGAAAACACGAGGTATATTCCCCCACATTTGGGGAATTACAAATTGATATGACTAAAATTTAGGGACTAGGTAGGTGGAGAGTAACGGAGCAAGATGAAGCTGAAAAAGAAGGCAAGAGTCAGATCACAAAAGATCTTACACACTAGGTGAAGAGTTTGTACTTCACCCTGTAAGTAAGGGGGAAGGAGGAAGTTAACATTAAAGATTAACTAAAGAGAAAACAATAAATTTATTCTAGAAAGACCATCAGGCAGAATTATGGGAAAAGGTTTCAGGACAAAATAAGTCACAGATCAATAAGTAAACCTACTGGAATAATTGAGGCCAGAGAAGACCAGAGCTAAAATCACAGCACCAATATAGAAGGATGTACCCAGTCTTTGGTGACTGAATATGAAGAGAAAATAAGGTCCAATCCCAGCTTTCAAGCACTAGTCACAGAGATAAATGTGCAGGAGAACATTTAAAAGAAAGATCACAAAAGATAATGCCATCTCACTCAGAGCTCTTACAGTAAAAGATTTATGCAAGTACACAAAAGAGGTAAAATCAGTGTTGTGCCTTGAATTCTGACTATCATCCTTCAAACACAATGGCAAAGATTTTAAAATATTTTTTACTACATCTATATCATAATTGTATATATGTATTTATCTTCCAGATATTTTCCACTTATGTTATTTTAACTAAAACAAAACATGTTTTCTTTTCCTTAAGTATTTGTTTAATTTTTGACACTTAAGGGCACCTGTCTGGCTCAGTCCATACAGCATACAACTCCTGATCTCATGGTTGGGAGTTCAAGCCTCACATTGGGTGTAGAGGTGACTAAAAAAAAAAAAAAAAAAAAAAAAAAACTGAAGACACTTTAAATTTCTAAAGACAAAAGATTAATAAAAGTAACTTTACCTTTCAAATGTGACTTTTTAACAGCAAAGTGGAAAAGTGGTAAACAGTCTCCATTAAAAAAGAAAAAAATTCAGTACTCCCAACAAAACTAAATGTAGGCTTACATACAGAACTAACTCAGAAAGGGGATAGGGGTGCCTGGGTGGCTCAGTCGGTTAAGTGTCAGCCTTCAGCTCAGGTCATGATCCCAGGGTCCTGGAATCAAGCCCTACATCAGGCTCTCTGCTCAGCAGGGAGCCTGCTTCTCCCTCTCCCTGTGCCTGCAGCTTCCCGTTTGTGCCCTCTCTCTGTCATAAATAAATAAAATTTTTAAGAAGGGAGGGGAGAGGAATAATACCTAAGACACGAACAAAACACCTTATTTTAATCCAAAAAAAGAAGTATTTACTGAATCTTATATTCAAGTTTTCAATATGCCATTTGAAATAAATTATCCTTGAAAATAATTAAACCATTCAATATAATCTCTGAAATAGCATCTAGTTAATGTAATATTTGCCTTAAGTATACCAGACAAATATTCACTATCAGCAAAATAAAAAAAAACCAAAGCATTTTTGCATCTGAAAGCCTGACATTCTGATCCACTGGATTTAACTTTTTCCTAAGTTTAATAATATAAAAAATCTCTTTGGGTACTCAACATACTAGAAGTACAACTACCTATTTATAACCAACGATATGACTCATCAGTAGACAACAACACAATATTTTAGCAGTCATCTTATGTGGAATGACAAGTGAAAAACAAAATTCTCAATAACAATGGGTCACCAAATTCTTTTGTCTAACAGTTACTATAAAAAAATTTATTTAAAGAACCTAAATACACAAACATGATTAAACATTCTTAAAATTAAATTGAAAAAAGTTACACGACTTCCTTTTTCCCTTTTACAAAAAAAAATTTCAAACATAAAAGGTCAAATTTAATTCTAAATATTTTCTTGGTTTTTTTTTTTAATTGTTTCCTAATACTATTTTAATAAATTATTTATTCAGTCGCTTCTTTAGGTTCTCAAGGTGTTCCATTTCAACATCATGTAATGCCAGTACCATTGCTTTAGACAAGGAGGGATTAAATGAAATAGTCATTAGACAGCACAAATCTATTAAATCTCTCTGACACTTCTGCAAACCATCCAGGAACTTTTGGTATTGAAGAGGATCCTTTCTTAACTGTTTCATTTCTGGTACTGAAAACCCTATCAAACTAGTAAGTATTTCATCTACAAAGTCTACATCTAGATAGGCAGTACCATCAGAAATCTTCGCTGTTATACTCCAAATGCCACCAGAACTTGACAGATTTCCAGTTAAGGTTACAATGAATGCTTTGACCTTCACTGTTGTAACTTCCTTTGGTTTGCTGGCCATTAGAACAGACAAATAGATAAAGGGTGGAGAATATAAATCCATGGCAATAGAAAGATTAGTGCTGTTCTCTGATGATCTTAAAGAACAAGTCTGTAAATGGTGATCATTTTCATTAGAAATGTGTGAACTCCTTTTTGGTACATAATTTACCAGCTCTCCATTTGATATTTGTATTTTATTATTTAAGGAATGTCCATTGGCACTACTGAAGGTTTGTTTTATTTTATTATCTGTCTCTGAGTCCTTATCTTTATTTGTAAAGTCATGGGGACGGGGTACATTATGAACTGAAAAAATACTACTGTTTTGGTCTCCAGCAGATGGACAACTAAAAGATTTGCTCTCATTAGTCGTTTGCACAGATAAATTTTTTTCATTCCAAATATTGTTTCCACTTTTGCAAATCAAAGAAAAATTATCCGGAGTATTAGGTTTATATGAAACTCTCTCCATACTTTCATCTGGTGTCCTGTTCAAAGTCAATGGCTGCAATTCTTTAATCTTCATTTGTTCTTTCTGGACAGTTTCTTCTAACAGCAAAGCCTCCTCCAGTGTAAAGTCATCTAATTCCCCATCAGTTGAATGCATAGATTGATTTGGTGGTTTCTCCACTGGTTTTGGAGAAATAATATGTAGTGGTTCAAAACTTGACTGTTTTGTGGGAATAGTATTTGAGGAACTACCTGTACTGAAACATCTTTCTGAGGCGGTGTCATTATTTGCTAGGAGCTCATCATTTTCATAAAGACTTGCCAAGAGTTCTTCATCAGAAGGTCCTAATGCAGGATCTAGAACATCTGTAATTCCAGGGATGCTTTGGTTAGAATTATTTGGTATGACTGAAACTACAGGATCAGGTTCCCCAATTAATCTTGCAAGTACTTTTTCTTGAGCATATTCCTCTAAAAGAGCATCTACTTCTCCTCCCAACACCTTCACATTTTCTGGTTTCAATAAGAGAACGCCAAGACGGAAAGAAATGTTTCCATATATCAAAATTTTTGTACCTGGGGGAAGATCACTATGAAGAGCTGGAATAGACTGATATTCCATTCCCTGCATTTGTACAATTCCATCAGTTAGCTGTAGCATCAACATTCGTGAAGGCTTTGCTTCCCAAGGTTTTGGGGTTACTTGTGTTTCAGCTGTAATTAGGTCATTTGTTGTATTCTTTCCTCTCAACTTTTGTATCTGGGAATACGCAGGTTGACTGACATCAACCAATGAATTAATCTGCAGAGCAAAATATCCATTCAGTTCTCCTTTTGGAACTTCTAAAATGCCATCAGGTAAAAGAGGATGTTCCAAATCCCTCAGATCAGTAAGAAGCCATTGCTCAAACACTTGTTTATTCATTTGTGCCTGACTCAAATTAACATTATCATTTTCTTCTTGGATCCAGTTAACACAAGCTTCCAGCCACGTTAGAGGTACTTTAACATGCCAAGTAGCTAAAAGCCAGGTTTCAACTCTTAATGCAATATTAGTTACACTCATTTCTTTTAAAATAAAAGAAATATTATGCATGTATTACCTGAAAACAAAAAAACAAAAAAAAATTATAATTCAGTACATTTAAATATAGTTTCTATAATTTTCTACAACCCACAGATATAACCACACCCTTTAGATTTTTCTCTCTTTAGTGTCTTAAAATTCTTTGACTTTCTACATGCTCAAAATTCAAATATCACAAGTCATCAGATGATACAATGAGAAAAGCAAAAGGTTTAAGACAGATATATTTAGGTTTAAAAGCGAACTCTGTCAAATCACAAGCTCTGTGACTTAATATAAATTTCTTAATTTCTCTAACCCAGTTTTTTTATCTGTAAAATGTCAATGCCACCATCTATCTTCAAACGTTGTTGTGAAAATTATATGATTAACATTTGTAAAACACAATGTCAAACCTATGAAAGACAGCCGGTGAATGGTAGTTATTATTATATTAATAATCAGATTCCAATCACTTAAAATTTAGTCAAGAAAAAATAGTCACTAAGGTTCTCTTCATATCTATAATTCATATTCTATTAAAACTTTTACCATTCTGTCTGTCCATCTAGTACTTAAACATGTGGTCTATGGATAAAAATATAACAAATAACAATAGATTCTGAGCTGATGTAAAGTATATTATTTGTTTGGCTAAATAAATCTCAACTTCTGATTTTCTCAGCATAAAAGTGGTCTCAAAACACTAAACACCAATTAACCCTGTGTTCATAAAAGTATATTTTTTCCTCCCACAGATGAAAATATCCAAGAGTTAAAATTTATAAAAGTTTTAATATGACCACAAGAAAACTTACCATTTGGAACAGGAACATAGGATTTGATGAAAGGATTTGGAACTGGTTGTTCAGTGGAGTAACTGTTACCTCTACTGTTCAGAAATGGCCCTGGGACAAGAAGCGGTAAGGGTTAAAAGGCGGAGCTGCAGAAAGAATCACTGGTCTATTTGCATGAGTGTAAGAGTTCGGTGGTATGGTTTTGGGGGTTCCTATTATCAATCAGGGCAGAGTGGAGGTAAAATAATAAAAACATGAGGTTTGGAGTGAGCTAAACAGAAGTGATCATGAGAAATTTATTCACGTCTCTCTAAGTGTGTTTCCTTGTCTAGATGCTTAACCTCATAGGGTTACTTGTAAAAATTTAAAAAGATAGGAGAGGATGGTCCACAAGGCACTGGCACAGGCACGTATCTTGGGCAGCTGGGTCTGGTGACCCAAGGGGGTGATCCAGCTAGCCTCAGCATCCCCACCACCATGGCCAGTCAGTCACAGGGTTTACAGCAGCTTCTATAGGCCGAGAAGTGGGTGCCCAGAAAGTGTCCAAGGTCCACATGCAAAAAGAAATGGAAGCTGAAGCAAGTCAAAGCAGCTCAAGCTGGAACAGAATGGTATAGCCTGGAAAGAGAGAAAAGTGTCCAAGGCTGAGGAAATTGCAACTCTGGGATCCCATGGCAGGGGCAGTACTGAAGTGAAGGAGATTCAAGAGATGATGACCACTCTCCAGACCTAATACCGGCAAAACAGGGATTAAGTCCTAGATAACCTCTTGGCCTTTAAGACATCAACCAGAACAGAAATCCATGAAAACTACCGCATAAATGGACAGGGGAAGAAGAAAGAAGTGCCTATTCCAAGGATTGGAATTTTGGATGCCCTCATGGAATACGAAATTTTAGCAAAGCTTGAATTATATTCTCTCGAAAAGGCAGTAAATTATTTCTGTATATCATATAGTAGGTCTTTTCACTTTTTGGAAAATAACAAATCTAGCTTCTTTGTGTGAACTTAAAGCTTATCCTAATGTACAGCACGGTGACTATAGTTAATAATACCGTACTTCTTATTTGAAAGCTGCTAAAAGAGCAAATCTTAAAAGTTCTCATCACAAGAAAAAAACTTCTGTAACTATATATGGTGGTGAATGTTAACTAGACCTATCGTGGTGATCATTTCACGATGTATACAAATATCAAATCACTATGTTGAACCACTGAAACTAACATAATGCTATATATCAATTATACCTCAATTTTTTAAAAACACCAAAAAAAAAAAGAGCTTACCTAAAGATTTCATTTTTTTACCTTGTATTTCTTAGAAATTTAATGGGTATACATTGTCTGGTTCCCTATATCTTTTAATTCAAGCAACATATATATCAATAGTGACTTTTTCTTTATTAGATGTAAAATAAATGTTTTGAAAAAAGAAACGGATTAAATGGGTTTTTCCCCCTTAAAGCTTTCTTGAGGGTCAGCGGCTTTATCTACAAGAAAGTAGTAAGTAGTTATTTGTAACCTGTGTTAAGCAGCAGACAGCCTTAAAATAGTCTTTTCTGGCTAAGGGTTAGAACAATAGGGGTGCCTGAGTCAGGGTCATGGGATCGAGCCCCACTTTGGGCTCCATGTTGAGTGTGGGGCCTGCTTGGGATTCTCTCTCTCCCTCTACCCTCTGCCCTTTGCACACATGCACACATGTTCTCTAAAATAAATAAATACATACATACATACAAACTAGTATAATTGTTTGGGCTGCTTTCAGTTCCTCTTAATCAAAATTACTAGATGACGGAATTCAAGAACTGGTTACATGCTATTACATGTTATTATTGGGTATACTGATAATCATTTAAAAGTAAAGACTATCATGCACAAAAATAAAAAAAAAAAAATAAGAGATGGGAGAGCCAGTATATAGTCTAGTGATTCAGAGTATAACTGCCAAATTGTCTCACGCTTATAAACTTTGTGACCCTAAACAAGTGATCACATTATTAATTTAACAAATGGTTACAATTTAAAGGAGTTAAAGTTGTGAGTTTGGTGAATATCTTTAGAGTGAAAAAAATGAGAATATAGATATTTTTTTAATTACATACAAAAAACAACATAAAATTTCAAAGGTAGGAAAGGTTCCTGGCCCATTGTGATAAAAATTGACCATGTAGAGATTGATCAAAAGACTCTTTAAGATATTTAAGAGTATGGCATCCCTATCCCAAGTCAGAGAGACTGCTCCTAGAGAGCGTAAAAAAGATCTCTGGACTGGGGGATACCAGAGTACAGCTGAAGTGGAGATAACTTGCTGGAATTAGGGGGAACAAATAAATTCCTAATTTCTACATGCTGAATACATACTACTCTCTTCCCTTACAAAGCACCCAGAAATACCAACGACTAGGCCTATACTCTCCTAGAAAGAGGACTAGAAAACCTTTCTCTGAGCAATCTTACTACCTTAACAGAAAAGACCTAAAGATATTAACGTAAGAGGTTCTCTAATTAAACAGCCCATCTGAGATTGCCTACACAGACTCAGTTTCAACCAGCTTTCTAGTTCCCCTCTCTTAACTAGAACAAGATATCTAAGAAAAGCTTCTAGCAATAAGGCACATCAAACAAACAAACAAACAAAAAAATGCAATAAAGTGACTATGGAGACAAAAACTTCAAAAAAGCTATCATTGATATCCTAAGAAAGATATTAATATCTGTGTAGTAAGAATACGATTCTATAACAAGAAATATTCATAGGACAAAAAACTACTCTTAGGAATTTAAAATACGATAGTGGAAATGAAAAACAGTAGAACGAATGGAAGATAAAGTTAAGAAAATCTCTTCCAAAAGTAAAACATCAGTACAAAAAAATCAGTGGAACACGGCGTGGGGATGGAGGGGGTGGAGACTAGCCCAGTTAGTCTAACAGACTAGGAGTCCCAGAAGGAGAAAAAAGAGAAAACAAAGGAGGGAAGGGGAAGGGATAATCAAAAAAAATAAACTAAGAAAAATTTCCAGGGACGCCTGGGGGGCTCAGTCAGTTAAGCTTCTGCCTTTGGCTCAGGTCATGATCCTGGGGTCCTGGGACTGAGTCCTGCATCTGGCTCCTTGCTCAGTGGGGAGCCTGCTTCTCCTTCTGCCTGCCGCTCCCCCTGCTTGTGCTCTCTAATAAATAAATATCTTTAAAAAAAGAAAAAAGAAAGGAAAAGAAAAATTTCCACAACTTAAAGATAAGATCTTCTAGATGGAAAGAACGCAATACAATGAATAAAACCAATATACAACAAGGCATTATCTTTACGAAATTTTAGAATGCAGGGACAAAGATGCTGCAAGCTTCCAGAGAAGGATGATAAACAATAATAAATGAAATGGTTTTATATTTCTCAATAGAAGCTAGAAGGTAAATAAGCAATTCCTTCAAATTTCTGAATGAAAATTATTTCCAAACTATAGACTTCTACCCAGGCGAAGCATCGTATGACAGTGAAATAAAAATATTTTCAGATCAGCATTGTCTAAAGCAATTTTTGTAATGGAGGATATGCTCTAACATAACAGAGAAATAAACCAAGAAAGAGGAAGAGGTGAGGGGAAAAGCATTATAGTGAGAAGTATTTGCAGGATGTAAAGCAAACAGCTCAGAAGGCCTGAGGAGAAATTATTTTTCAAGAAGATAAAATCACATGAGACCACTATTTCCAGGATCTCATGTCTTTCTCTTTCTTGGTTTACACATCTGTTAGTTAGAGCATTAACGTATCTCAATGTAGAGAAGAAATTTAAGTAACTGTAGGAGTTAGGGGTTGATCTGATGAAAAATGGTAGAGAAAACCAAAAAAGGTCACAAGACAAAAGAAAATGTTGTACAGGAAAGATAAAGCAATATTTCTGTACTACGTTGCTTAGTTCTAAATAACGTGTGTAGTAATAACAGTCACTCTCAATAATTATCTGACAGAAATTTTAATACAGTTATACAGATTTAATAGCAAAATGGAAAAATATGGGTGTTAGGGAAGGGGTGAGTGAGAAAGGTAGGTAGAGAGAGCTAAATTCTCATTTCTATAGTAAAAGTCAAGACTTTTAACTAAAACTGAAAAATCAAGATGTAGCAATATCTGTATGGTTTCCAGAGTTACAGAAGTAAATACAAAAAAGAATCTGCTGGAAGAGTTGAAAGTGGTTACTTTGGGGAAAGGGAACAAAGGAAGAAGGCAAGGAATTGCTATTTTTCAAAACAATTCTTTAAAGTTTTATTTTTAAATATATATAAAACTTTTTTTTTAATCTTCTTCCATTGATTTCTTTGTACTGATGTTTAACTTGGGAAGAAGATATTAACTACCTTCCATGTGCTCTACTGAGTTTTTCATTTCTGCTATTAGAAATAAAATAGTACAAAAGTGTGTATGTTTTAAAATTAAAGGTATGAATTATAATAGCCATACACTGGGACAGCTAGTAGCTACACCTGTGGGCTCCCTGCTTGGGGGGAATCTGCTTCTCCCTCTCCTTCTGCCCATCCCCCAGCTCGTGTGTGCGCACACATGCTCACCTCTCTCTCTCTCTCTCTCTCTCTCTCCCCTTCTCAAATAAATAAATAAAATCTTTAAAAAAAAGAGAAAATGGGAGAAACATTTGCAAACCATAATCTGATAAGGGATTAATATTCAGAATATAGAAAGAACTTCTCAACTCAATACAAAAAAAAAATTTTAATGGACAAAAAACATACAGACATTTTTCCAAAGATACACCAATGGCAAACAAACATATGAAAAGATGCCCACCATCATCATCATGAGAAATGCAAATCAAAAATGCAATGAGATATCACTTCAGACCACTTACAATGGCAACTAGCCAAAACCAAAACCAAAGAAAATAACAAGTGTTGGTGAAGATGTGGAGAAATTGGAACCCTTACCCACCTTTGGGATTGTAAAATGGGGCAGTAACTATGGAAAACAGTATGGAGGTATCTCAAAAAAATGAAAAAGAGAACTACCATATGATCCAGCAATCCCAGTTCTAGGTATATATCCAAAAGAATTGAAAACAATCTCCAAGAGACATTTACAAACCCATATTCATTGTGGCATTATTCACAATTGACAAGATGTAGAAGCAACCTAGTTGTTCAACAACAGATGAATGGATAAAGAAAATATGGTACATAGATAAGAAGGAATATTAATTGGCCTAAAGGGGGGGAACAGAATATCACATCATATGCTATAACATGCATGAACCTTAAGGACGTTATAATCAGTGAAATAAGCTAATCACAAAAGACAAATAGTACATGATTCTACTTACATAAAGTATCTAAAGTAATCAAACTCATAAAAATAGAATGTAGATGTGGTTCTACGTTGCCAGAGACTGAGGGGAGGAAAATGGGGAGTTGTTGTTCAATGTATATAGAATCTCATTCATGCAGGATGAAAAAATCCAGAGATCTATTGTACGACAACGTGTATGTAAGTTAACAATATCATAATGTACAATTAAAGTTGTTTAGAGGGTAAATTTATGTGTTTTCTACAGTAAGAAAGAGAAATCAAAAGTGATGAGGAGAAAAAAGAAATTACTTCTAAAATAAAGATAACATGAATGTTTATGAAGAAAGCACTGAAGAATCTACAAAATAGCTACATGGCCTAATAAATGAGTGAGCAAGATGCATCTTTTCCCTGCTATTTAGCGCTACATTTTTCACACTTTTGTGCTTTTTGTTGCCGACTTCACTGTTTCAAATGGCCCCCAGCATAGTGCTGAAGTGCTGTCTTCTGTTCCCAAGGGCAAGAAAGCTGCAATGTGTCAAATGGAAAAAAATGAATCTAACAAAATACGTGCAGGATATTTATCCTGAAAACTACAAATTACTGGTGAAAGAAATCAAAGATGACTAAAACAAATGAAAAGAAAAAAAAAAAATGAAGAGACCTGCTGTGGTGAAGACTCTTTCTTAAGGTTTCAGTTCTCCCCAACTGATCTATAGATTTAATGCAATGCCATTCAAAATCCCAGCAATCTGTTTTTTTTTTAAAACATGACAAGCTGATTCAAAAAATTAAAAAAAAAATAAAGTAACAATAAAATTTATAAGGAAAGGCAAAGGAACTGGAATAGTCAAGATAATTTTGAAAACAAAATACAAAGTTAAAGGACTCACACTATCTGACTTCAAGACTTAATATAAAATTTCATAATCAAGAGAGTGAGGTATCGGCAAAAGGATTAACATATAAATCAATGCAAAGAGAAGACAGTCTAGAAACAGACCCACACATAATACAACCAACTGATTTTCTACAAAGTTGCAGATTCAATGCAACTTATACGAAGTTGCAATTCAATGGAAACAGGACAGTCTTTTGAACAATTGATGCTGAAACAATTGGACATTCATATGCATAAATATGAACCTCAACCAATACCTTATATAAAAATTAACTCTGAATGAATCATACACCTAAATGTGAAAAATGAAACCATAGAAAAGCCATAAGAAAAGAGAAAAATCTTTGTGACCTTGGTTTCTTAAAAGTTTTCCTAGGGACAATCTAAAAAACAATAAAAAAAATTAATAAACTGGCCTTTAACAAAACTTTTAAATTCAGCTCTGTGAAAGACACTGTAAAGAATATAAAACCACACACACACACACACACACACACACACACACACGATAAACCACAGACTGAGAGAAATAATTGACAAGACTTGTATCCAGAATATATAAAGAATCTATACTTAAAATTCAATAAGAGAACAAACTTATTTTAACATGAATAAAACATCTGAATAGGCACTTCACCAAAGAAGATACACAGATGGCAAATAAACACATTAAAATATGTTCAATATTATCAGACCTTAAGGAAATGCAAAATTAAAATCACTGTGTGGTACTACACATTTACTACCACAGCTAAAATAAAAAATAACTTGAGAATATCAAATATTAGAATTTCCATACATTGCTGGTGGGAATACAAAATGGCACAGCCACTTTGGAAAACAGATATGCAGTTTCTTAGAAAGAAAAACACTTAACATAACAACCCAACAATTGCATTACTAGGTAATTATCAAGAGAAATTGAAGCTTACACTAATTAAAAACGTTTTTTGTGAATGTTTACAGTAGCTTTATTCATAATTGCCGAAAACAACCCCACATGTCCTTCAACCAGTGAATGGATAAATTACGGTACTTCATTACAATGGAATATTATTCAGTAATAAATAGGAATGAACTACTAATAGATGCAAAAACATGGATGAATGTTGCTACAGACTGTATCTCCCCCCCTCCAAAATTCATATGTTGAAATCCTAATGCCCAGTGTGATGGTATTAGGAGTAGGGCTTTTGGGACATGCTTAGGTCATGAGGGTGGAGCTCTCATGAAAGAGATTATGGCTCTCATGAAAGAGAGAACCCCACCCCCACCCCCACCACAGAGCTACCTTGCCCCTTTCACCGTGGGAGGTTATAGTGAAAAGATGGCCATCCTCTAACACAAAAGTGGGTCCTCCTCACCAAACACTGAAACTGCTGACATCTTGATCTTAGACTTCCCAGCGTCCACGAAGTAAATTTCTGTTGTTTCTAAGCCACCCAGTTTATGGTATTTTAGAGCAACCCAAACTAGACTGTAAGACAAATGTCAAATGCAGTATGTGAAGTGAAAGACGCCAAAGACTGCACAATTCTATTTATAAGACATTCTAGAAAAAGCAACATTAGCAACGAAAAACAGTTCAATGGTTGCCCAAGATTGAGGGTATAAGAGGGACTGACTACAGAGGCATAAGGAAATTGGGGGGAGGGGGTGATGAAACTGTTCTATATCATGATGGTGGTGGTAATGGTGATACGGCTACGTTTGTTAAAACACACAAAGCTATACACCAAGAAAAACAGAAATGTTACTGTATATAAATTATATCTCAATAAAAAAACTGAAGGTAAACATCAAAAGAATAGAAATATAATAATTTCCAAACTAGCCGAGGAAAACAAATAAACAATCCAACAGAAGGCACAAAGGAACAGCCAACTACTATAAATAGAAAGAGTAAAATAGTAGAAACATATCTAAATAGATCAGCAATCATAATGAATATAGATTAACTCACCTGTTAAGAAATATTCTCAAAATGAATAAACCAAATCCAGTTGTATGCTTAAAAGACAGACCTAAAACAAAATAACATCAAATATGAAATTAATTAAAAGCATGTTAAAACCTCCAAGCATGATTCCACAAAGCCATAGCTTAATGACACCTTATCTTCAAGACTAAAAGATCTGTACAGCTGACTCTTGAACACGGGTTTGAACTCCACTTTTAGGAGGATTTTTTCAATAATTTTAGTACTGTAAATGTATTTTCCCTTATGATTTTCTTAATATTTTCGCCATCTTCCTTTACTGTAAGAATATAGTATATAAGGGCGCGTGGGTGGCTCTGTCAGTTAAGTGCCTTTGGCTAAGGTCATGATCTCAGGGTCCTGGGATCCAGCCCCATGACGGGCTTCCTACTCAGCAAGGAGCCTGCTTCTCCCTCTCCCTCTCCTCTCCCCCATCTACCCCCCTCCTCATGCTCTCTCCATCTCAGATAAATAAAATCTTAGGAAAAAAAAAAAAAGAATACAGCATATAGTACATGTAACACAAAATATGTGCTAATTGACTACTTATGTTATGGGCAAAGCTTCTGGCCAACAGTAAGCTATTAGTAGTAACAGAGGAGTCGAAAGTTGTAAGGGGATTTTCAACTGTGTGGGGCTCAGCATCCCTAACCCCAGCTCTGTTCAAGGGTCAATTGTACTTACATAACCTAAGATTCCAAAGTGCTATTTTACTGCATCTGTTGTCATTTTTTTAACCTCGAAAATTAAGCCAGATCCGTGGCTCTTAGGTGTGTTTGTTCAATAAGTTACCTATATCCTCCACTAAAATTTAAACACATTGGCAGATGGACCTAGTATAATTTGCAAAGGTGTTGTAGTAATGTAATGACAGTCATTAAGTAAACTGAAATTAGGACAAAGTGTACTTTCAGTTGAGTTATAAACTGTTTTAAGTAAATTATCGAGCATAAATGCCACAATTACAATTAAGTTGTTTGCAGAATGTTTTGTACTATAAATCACTCTGGGTACAGAATATACCCCTAAAATCATGACACACAGCCACATAAATACAAATGCTACTTTCTAGCTGAACCTGTTAAATACTAGGAGATAATACTATGGATACTTCTGGGAGGAGGAAGGAACAAATGAGAAAGGAAGAAAGACTGACTGGCTGTGAACTGAAAAGGTCAAGGCTGGACAGAAAACGAAATGAACAAGGATGAATTTCAGAGATATCCATCCTATATCCCAGAAGATACAGCTGTATAAATAGAGATAAAGATAAGGGCTTGATGAAAATAAAAATTAAAACTTTTTATTTGTAAGATTTTTAGCTTTTTTAAAAATACTTTTACATCTGTAATAGTACACCTAAACCTCAAAATAATAATATGAAAGAGTAAGTATTCTCATCTTTTTAAGATAAATAAAACTGATGCAAGATTAAAACATAAAGATCATATGTAGTAACAGACCCAGAACTAGAACATAAGTTCTTCTAATATCCGTTCCTAGGCCTTTTGCTAGACCCTGTTGACTTCTGTGAAAAGAGGAAGTATGGCCAGTCCCTCGTTTACATATAAAACCCACTTACATACAAAATCGCAATCATAAAAAGTCATTCTACAAGAGCACTACACTGCTATTACAATGAACAGACTTTTCTCAGATCTCATTTAAATAATAAGCTCATCTAGTGCATTCTAAATTATTTCATTTGCAATGTCAAGTGAAAGAAAAACTTAACATCACCCACTGCATCTATCTGTAACAGCTTCAAAACAACAGTGCCATGGGTAATTACTACTTTTCCTCTGCTATAACTCTGCAAAAATACCACATAAAACAATTTCAAAATTTTTAAAAATTACAAACTAATATTTTAAAACATGTATCTATTTATTTTTTTTATGTTTCCTTTACTTCAAACATGCACTTCCTTGTTAGTGTTGTTAACATGACAAGTGACAAACTCCTTTCAAATGACAGTTGGGACAAATTCTGAGAAACACTGCTCAGTGAACCACAACTAAATTGTTATATTACTGTGTGGCAGTCCTAATTAATAATTCTCTCCAAGTACTATCCTTTTGGATTTAAATCTCCACTTCTCGACCTAACTGACATACTATAATTTTATAATAATGTTACCATAAGTAGGCAAAGAAAAAAATTCTGATGACTAAAACCCCAAAAGATAACCAAGACATATTTAAAGCACAAGTAAATGTGTTAAGAGATCCTTAACATTGTGCCAAGCACTCAAATATAGCTAATCTCAAATATTTTACCAAAACTGTCAAGAACTTTGGGGGGGAAACTGACTGCTAAATGAACATGTTACACAGAATTCCTCATTTAAAAGCAAAGTAAGTGTAGGGTACACTGATCAGAGAGACATGGATATAGTGTGTGTCGTCGTCCCCCTACCCCCAGCCCCACCCCCGCCAACTGCATGTTATAACAAATGTAATGAAAAGAGGATTCTATATATAATAGGATTTTTTCCTACAGGTTAGAAAGAAAATTTCATTTAAAAATTTAATTAAATGGAGATACGCCTGGGTGGCTCAGGTCATAATCCCAGGGTCCTGAGATCGAGTCCCACATTGGGCTCCTTGCTCAGTGGGGAACCTGCTTTTCCCTCTGCCTGCCGCTCCCCCTGCTTGTGTGCTCTCTGTCTCTCTTGCTCTCTCTCTCTCTGACAAATAAATAAATAAAATCTTTAAAAAATAAATGAATAAACATTAAATTAAATGGGAAAAGTATTATCAAATAGGATCTATATTTATTATGAAGTTTAGACTGGGTTTCAATAACCAAGCCTCTTAATAATTTAATAAATTGTATTACTTCCATCTACTCCTGAGAATTCTTAAGGTTTTCCTTCCTCTCTTTCTGGAGAGAAATGGAGCAATCACAGTCACTGCAGGTAGAAAAAACTTAAGAGGGGAGGTATAAGCTGGAGAGCACCATTTCCCCACTGCTCATACAAAATGAACAGCCCCTGATTCTCACTGTCCAAGAAAAAATATATATATATGGAAAGGTATGTTTTTTAAATTATCCATTAAGAAATGTTCATAACATCACTTCTTTTACTCTCCAAAATGAATCTTAACAATCAGAAAAGAGGACAAAGATTTATGTGCCAGAGTGTTTATCACTTTGTATAGTATGGAAAAAAAGAGAAACAATCTAAATGTTCAACAACAGGGGGGGAATTACACTGCGTCGGGTCCCTGAAATGGAAGGTTACAGTCTTTAAAAAAATTCCTAAAACCCTATTTAATAACATGAAAATATGTTCATATTTTATTTTGTTAGGAAAAAGGCCAGATACAAAATTAACATGTCTTAATCCCCATTAATTTTATAATCATGAAAAAATGTTTTCTAAAAAACTGACTTTATACACACTAAACTTAACACAATAATCGACATTTAAGTTCTTGACTGCAGGAACTGACCAGGGAAGAATAAAGTAGAAAAATCCTATCAGTCACCACAAAGACTGACCTATTAGATTTATAAGTTAATTTTCCATCAGCCTCACCTATTCCAATTTTTAAAAAACTGAACAAATGGCAGAAGTACCATTTAAGTGTGTCTTAACTCATTGGGGATAATTTCAAAATTTTTAAAAGACATTTTCTGAAAATTAGGGGGGAAACGTGTATTTAATGACTGAAATTAGAACGAAGTTATCAGTGGGGATGTTTGTGGATCCTCCATAACCTATTCTAAGGAAAAGACAGAAAGAGAATAGGTTTAGGAGCTTTAATCCCATCTCTGCTATGTGACTTCAGACACATTCTTTAACTTCTCAGTCTTAATTTTTTTATCCATAAAACAAAGATAACCACAACTTCCTCGCAGAACTGTAGTAAGCTTTAAACTGCAAGCACAAGGTAGGGCAGATAGTGAGGAACTCAGGAAATGGTAGTTACAATATTTGAAATAATCATCCAGCTGGCTAGTGTACAATCTCAATTATGTTAGTTTATCTAAAGTAAAGTAAATACTAGCTCTAAATTGACTGAGAGTTCAAAATGACCATAAAATTAATTATACAAGACAGGAGCCACTCAATGTATCTATCAAATTGGCAAGTCCTTGAATAAGCAAAAGTACAATACAGTAGTTTAGTTGAAAATAGATGAAAAAATGGTGAAAAGACAGACTTTCCCGTTATTTAAAGAATAACCCTAAAAAGTAAATTAAAACAGGTTAAGGAGGAAACACGTTCAAAAGAAAAAAAAAAAAAAAACCCTATTGGGCACTGGCATCTAAAAAAGGTAACAGCTTTCACCAGTTAGGGTCCAGTCCGAAGACCGTGAAGCTGGGAGGAGGAAGTTCTTAGGGCTGTTTACTTTGTATTCCTTCTCTTCCCTTTATCAAGGTGGAATATAATGGCTACACCAGAAATACTAGCTTGAAAGAAAGCAGCAGTGGTACAGTACCCCTCTATGTGCCTGTTAGTATTGGTAAAATGTCCCAGATTTTAAACGGCAATTAAACGTTGCAAATCCTGACTAGCAGATTAAATCTCTATAATCTAAGTATTCCTAACCCATAGATGCATGCATCAATTCTTGGTTGAGTATTTAAAAAAGACCTGAGCCATGTAACATAGAACCAAAACATGAACTGAGTTTCACCTCCGAACAAGACTCTTCATGAAGATACACTCTTTATGGAAGGGGACAGTCACAAAAAATTACATTATCATTTAAATGGACCTATAAACTCCACAATCCCAGACAATGTGCTCTAAAAGTATTTAACTATCCTCCTAGCTAGTAAAAGTTCATGCTTCATGAAGTCCTCACTTCCCCCAAACAAGAGTTTCTTCCTAACTAGGCAAGTAAAAGATAATGGATGAACGCAATCATACAATAAACGATGCTGGTTACATCCATTTTGAGAATTATTTAAGAGGGAAATCAAGTTACAATAGAATGAATCAGCACAAATTCATCATTACAAAACATATATGTGTATTCTGCTAATGGTGGACTTAGCTTTATATGTAAATTATAATAACATCCTTATGCTTCAACACGTATTTGGGGAGATGGTCGAAGGGTAAGGATGTGGATACTGGCGGCCAGGCGATTTCCCAGGGTCGTCACGAATTCGAAGTGACCTTAAGGGCCTTAACAAAAGAAATCATCAAAGCTTGGCACAGGGACCTTAGAAGTAACCGAACACAAAGCAAGTACAAACTTGAACACGCTGCAACAGTAACATATTTGAGGACGACGTTTTGGGTCTGTTTTCGTCACTGCCGAACACCGACTCCGAACACTCGGTCGGAGCTTCAAACAGCTGAATGAACAGAACGCGGACGTCTACAACTTATTGTGCGATTTGCATTCATTTAGAGAGAAAAAATGCAATACTTCCAGGAAAATTTTCACAGATAAACTGCAGCGATGACACTACAAAATACTCTTCTCGTAGGCCCCATTAACTAAATTGGGGGCGGGGGGGAGAAAACGAGAAAAAAAAGAATAGTCTCGTCAGAACGCCCGTGAAGACGCTTGGGATCTCCAGCGAGCGCTTGCTGAGGGTCAAAAGCAAGGGGGACCGGTTCTCTGGGACTGCGACGCTGGCCCGCTGCAGGCCAGCGGACCCGCCCGCGTTTCCCGGGATCCCGCCCGAGCCGGATGGAGGACGGCGGGCCGCAAACCGCCAGCTGCGCCCGCACCCGGGCCGCGCCTGGTGTGCGCTGCGACCCGTTACAAACAGCGGGTTTCCCCGGCGGGCGGCACTCACCGACGCGCAGCTCGCCCCGCAGGCCGGGCGGGAAGCGGGGTGAGGGGTGGGAGGGAGACGCGAGTGTGGACTGTGGAAACGGGAGAATTCCTCTGGGCCTAGCACCGACCTGGGCGTCCAGCCTTCCTCTCGCGCAACAGCGGTCCCTGGGCCGCGCGACTGTAAGAACAGGAATCGCCACGGTGCGCGCCCTAATCCTTTTTTGCCTCTTCCCGCCCGATTTCCCGCGCGCTGACGCCCCTCCTCCAAACCTAAAAGACTCCTTTGGCCCTGAAAACGCCCCTTCCCCGCCCCCTCCCAGTGCGCGTGAACTGGGTAGCCTTCAGTTCTCGCGAGTTTTCCCCCCCCCTCCCTCTCCTCTGCCGCTAGTGAGTGCGCGAACGAGAAAGGAGGAGGGCGCTCCAGGCGAAAGCGCTGCAGACGCCATTACCCTCTGTTTCTCTGCTGCTGCAACCTCGACGTCTTGCCTACGTCCCGCTTTCTTGCGGCCTATAGGTAATTGGGGTTTTCGGCGCTAGGGTATTATAGATTCAGGCATGGGTTTGGCCTCCCTAAAGGCTGCGTTGACTTCTTTCAAGCCTGGCTTTTCTCGGGCCCTTAGCGGCCTCACAATCTGAAGGGAGGCGCCGGCGCGAGGCGTGGCGTCGCCTCCTTCGGCGCTTTGATTGACGCGGCCTTGGGCCAATCGCTTTGCCCTCGCGCCACCGCTAAACCCCGGGCAACCAATTGGGCTCGGCGGCGGGGTAGGAGAGCGCGGGGAGGCGGGGGCCGGCGGCGGGGGCCTGCGCTCGTTCTCTGTCTAGCTGTGACCGGCTGAGGCGGCGCGGCGGCACAGAGACGGCGGCCTCGCGCGGTGAGGAGCGGGGCTGGACGAACGGCGCGTGGGGGCGAGGGTCAGAGACCAAGATTGCCGCTTGAGGGAGGTGTTTGGGGGCTGCTTGGTGGTTGGCCGATTCTCAGAGAGGGAACGTTGCCCGGTTTCCCCTCCCCCCACCTCCGCCATTTCCCTGAGCGTATATCCGCAGTCCGCGTTGTGGTGCTACGGGCTTCGGGTAATTGCGAGGCATGTGCCTGTAGGATGGTCTGTAGTTTCGTAGTTTTCAGAACTAGACACTTTGTGTAGGAAGGAGAAGCGGCCGGCGGGCGGGACCCGAGGGCAGTGAAGAACGGCGCTGCGCTCTTTGTGTGGGTTCCGCCGCACTTGGGCCCTCTCGGCCCAGGCTTGGAGCTGGAGCGGGGGAGGTGGAATGGTCGAGGCTGCCTCCGTTGCTTTGTCTCTCCCGCGGTGGGGGGAGGGTGCGGGGGATGAGATCTCGGGACCGCGTGGTGGGTGGGGGAGGGGGGTCCGCGCTCGGCTCCGCCTAGTAGCACGTAGTCGCCATTACGCGGGCCGCCATTTCCTGTCGGGTCCTGGTGAGGAGCGGCGCGGCGCTTCTGCTCTCTCCTTCGGCTTTTTCTACTCTTGTTACTCGGGTGTCGCTGATCCCCGGTACCGTGCGGGGCTGGGGTTGGGGGGACATGTTTGCGTTCGTCTGGTCGTTCCCATGTTAGCGATTTGAGGAGTGGTGACTAAAGGACCTGAGCGATGAACCGCGGCAACGTTTTCCGTACAAGTAGAGCCCGACGTCTTTAAGTTCCTTTATCTAAATCTGTCATACCTCAATATTTAGTTGGGTGATGGGCGGTGAGGATAGCGTTTCAGTTAAGTCGTTAAAAGAGGTTTATCGACAAACGTTACGGAAGAACGGGAGCCATAAATGTAGCTCTGGGCTGTCTACCTATCCGTCTTCTACCTACCAGGGGCCACTTGTCGCCTCTTTCTGCCAGTTCTGTGAGGGCTGGTGAAAGGCTGTTTTCAGTCCCATCACTTTGGCGTTGAAGGTATAATTATTAGGTTATAGACTTTTAACCTAACAATATTCTTGTAGTGGTAGTATTAGCGTCTTAGGGCTTCATTAGCTCTGTTAGAATAGTCGGTTATTGGCAGTTGGAGTCTGCTTCTGAACAAGGTTTTAAGATTTAATCTTCAGTACGTTGACGTGATTGTTGGATATAGCTTGAATTTGCCTTCGTATTTGCAAACTTAAGAGATTTCAGAGAATGGTATTTCAAGTCACCAATGGGAAAAACCCCCACACACAATTTTAAAATCCAGTAAACTAATTTTATACATCTATAAATGTGTACCTCTAGGGACAAAATTGAAAGCTTTTGGGCTTATGTATGTGTCTTACAGATGTTTGGTCTTCTCTGTTGTATAAAACAATGAGTTAATCCTGGTGGGACTCTGTCCAGTGGCTAAAAATTGCATGATTTCTTTTTTGCAAAAAATCAGATAGGGTCCTTTGGTTTTTGGTTTTTCTTAAGGCAGTCATTTGAGAGTGTTAGACCCAGTTTTAGAAAGAGCTGTTCAGTTTGTATTCAAATCACTGTTCATTAGTATTCAGTAATAAGCAACCAAAAAGCAAAACTGATTTATGTTGGTTTTTATAGGCTACTGCAGCACTAGGGTGTCAGTTGGTCCCGCCCAGAACACTTCAGTTCTGCTCTGCAAGGATATATAATACCTGGTACGTTCTAGAAGCAGAGTCATTTCTTTGCCTTTTTTTATTATTTAGCGAGACACAAAGCTTACTTTCCAGTAAACCAAATGTACTAGTTTCTTTATCTTTTAACAGATTGGTGCATCCATTTGATACAAGAAAATGGAAACTGAACAGCCAGAGGAAACCTTCCCCAACACCGAAACCAATGGTGAATTTGGTGAGAAGACATTTTAATTTTAACAATTTTTGGATTTTCCATTCTCTTAGTTTCATTATTTAGAACTGTTTGGTGTGACATCCCTGTTAGTTTTCTCTCCACTTTTATTTATTAACTAGATGTACTTGTCACTTAACGTTGGTGACTCTAAACTTAAGATAGAGACAATAAAAATACCTTTCTTTGCATTTTGTAACTTCAGTCCTTTGAAGTATTTTGTCATATTGTTTTGTGTTTAGAAAGTGTTATTGGAAGGGAACATGCTTTGATTGAGTTAGCAACAAATCTCCAAACAGAGTGGAGCTGCTTTCTCTGACCTGTGGGTTGAAACTAAAATGTAATTGAATTAAAGGTGCTTTTTCTTGTTGATAACTGGTGCTTTCTTTGAAATCTGAACTGTTAATTTCTAGGTAAACGTCCTGCGGAAGATATGGAAGAGGAACAAGCTTTTAAAAGATCTAGAAACACTGATGAGATGGTTGAATTACGCATTTTGCTTCAGAGCAAGGTATAAATTTATATTCTTGAAAATTTGAAAGTGGTTCTTAGCTTAAAGTAGAAATTAAAAATAAGTTCTGGTTTGGCCCTCTGGGAAGCATTCTAAGCCCTACAGATTGAAGAATATAAAAGATGTGTGTGGCTTTTTCTAAACACATTTGTAGACCACGTTATTTAGATAACAAAACAAAAGCACTTAATTTAGTGAGGCATACAGGTCAAAGTAGCAGAAAGGGTGTAGGTGATGCTTAAAGCATTGATGGGCTAAAGTTTATACCTTGATTGCATTGTGGGGAAAACATCCTAGTTGGCTGCTTAACTTGATTGATATTACTGCATGTCACAAGGTGAAGGTACCTGATACGTTTAAATTGTCTCCCAGAAGGAAACTGTAAAATTAATCAGTGCTTGACTTTCATGCTCCATGTACTTCCTGGCATGCTGAATATTCCAAAGCTGTTTGAATGTTTAGCCCCCAAAGCACAGACCACTTGTGATTGATTGTTTTTTTAACCTGATCATTTTGAGTTTGTTATCTCTGATAGATTTTCAACTCTATGACTAAAAAGAGAGGTTTCTGGTTTTGGGCGGTTTTTGCTACAGTTTAAGAGCATAGGAAGACATTGACGTAAGGAAGAAGAAAAGTAAGCTGCTTATCTTTTTATCTTTATCTCCTCCAGAATGCTGGGGCAGTGATTGGAAAAGGAGGCAAGAATATTAAGGCTCTCCGTACAGACGTAAGTATTAAAGAGTTTAAACTACTACACGAGCAGCTTCAGTTTATGTGTGTGTAGAAAGATTTTGCATCATAGAAATCATTTAATAGCCTAGATACAAGCCATTTGTAATAATTGATTACATAGATGATTTCAAGGTTTGCCATTCCTGATTTAACAAAGCCCAGATTGAGTTTGGGGAGGGGAGGGTCTGTATCAAACCTCTTCACTTTCTGATAACTTTCCACCAAATTATTCACTTCAAGATAACATTTTAATTAGAAAATAACAGTGTAAAAACCCTTAATTGCACCATTTACTGTGTGTGAATCAATTACAGTATTTCAAAACCATTGCAGGTGGCTGATTAAACTCAAATTTTTATTTCCTTTTTTAATCGTCCATCTGTTTAACAGCTTGCACATGGAGCACAGATTAATGTTGAGGTTGCATGATTTAAATACGGGTAAAAAATAGAGTAGACACTTAATAATTGGGAAACCATTTGTCAGTGCCAATGATTGTTGGAGTCTTCATATTTTATAGTGGGTTGACTCTTGTGATTAGACACATTAAATGTTGCTATCACCGAAGTGAGCATATTTCTAGGACTTGGCTACACCAAAATTCCTAAATTTTTTTCTCGTAGTGTACACACTCTTTTAATGTTTTCCTTGCTATAGTTGAGGCAAATAACTTTGTGTTGAATACTTATTTGATAGTATTTCATTTCTCTCTTGGTCGCAGATCTTTGTATGTTCCTCTTGTAAACTGAACTTGAAATTTTGTTTTAAATTTTACTTGCCTGCTAGGATCTAGGAATGCGTTTTAAACCTCCAGGAAACCAAACTGGTCTTTTAAGAGTTAGGGTTTTTGGTGGTGTGGGAATTTTTGTTTTGTCTTTTATAAACCTCTCTCCTCTTAATCCAGATGTTCTATATAATTATCTGGGTTATTTCCCCATTTCCTCAAGAATTTCAGTAAACTGAGTCATGACAGGTTTTGTGTCTACCCTCATGAGCCAGCCTGCTACTGAAACATCGTTTGTTTTTAAAAAAAAAAAAAAAATAGCTAGTACCATCATTTAAGGTCCTTAAATGTTAAGCCACAGTCAGATATAGAGAAGTCCATTATTGTGTTAGTCTTCAGAACAACTTAAGCTTGTTTCATTAATTGAGAGTATGAGTATAGTTTGTATTAAATTAAAATTTATTGCTTTTCCCCCTTTTCCCTCTCCTTGTTTTTTTGGCCATATATCTCCGTTGCCCATGTACTGGATCGACTTACCCCTGCGTTGCCCACCATGACGTTGGCCCATCCGCCCCTGAACGCCCATGTGAAAACCCTGGTTGGCTATGCCCAAAAATGTGCTCGTTGCCAAACGGGTACCATACTTGACAACTTCTGATTGAATGCCCATGCCCAATGCCAACATCCACGAACGCCAATGACCAATGCAGTACAATGCCAGTGTTTCAGTCCCAGACAGCAGTGGCCCCGAGCGGTATGTCCCAACAGTTTATGCCTCACTGCCTGATTAGAAAGAGAGAAATGTATTTTATTACCTGCCTTTTATATAATTAAATAGTATCCCCTTTAGACGGTGTATTGTTTTTCAAGTTTCTGTCTTATTTTCCCCATTAAGTCTTTTTGTCACTGAACTTTTACCGTGAGTTGCCCACCCAAACGATCCACTAATTTTATTTCGATGGAAGGAGCACAGCTTCAAGTGTTGCATATTTGCTGCATTGTAAATCAAATTGTTACCAAAATAGTCTCTCGCTCTGTCTTTGTGGCCCACCTTGCTTCCCAACATTGCCTGTTCATAATTTTTTCTGATGAAATGCTAACTCTGGTTCACTTTCCTTCACTTCTCATTTGTGTTGTCTTTGTTTTGTCTCGCATTTGTATTTGTTTTCTTGCAGAGCCCATTAGTGATCTAATTTCTAACTGGTATCCATAACCTTACTCCAAATATAATGTTCACCACTTGCATATTCCCCCACTTTTGCCTAAGAGAAGGTGTGCCAGTTTTACCAATGTAACAGCGAGGGTATCCTTAATTAACTTAGTGGTGGCGGGGAACATAAATATTCAACTCTGCTTCAGTTCTGGTCAGTTTATTGCCCACTTAATCTGAGCCCTTCCAAGAGCCCATTCTCTCTGTCTCTCTGCAAGTCTCCTAATATTGTTATCATGTCTGTATTGGGCATAAAACAAAATGCATGTGAAAAATCTATAAATAGGCTACTTTAAATGGGGAGATTAAATAATTGTTACTTCTCTGTAAAAGTTTGTATGACTACTGGTGATGAACACAAAACTCATTTTTCTTTTCCACCTTTTTTGTACTATCTGGTATTTGTGATGTTTGACAGCATATTGAGTATCAGTGCTGATATTGAAACAATTGGAGAAATTCTGAAGAAAATCATCCCTACCTTGGAAGAGGTAGGCTCTTTTTTTTGTTGTTTTTAATGTATTTGGCAATTGAGGGGGGATTGTTGAAGTGTTTTATTGGGGCTTAATGGGGGCAGTGGAGAGACAGTGGCTATAACAGTTAGTAGCAGTAACATCATATACTACATAATTGCACAGTTACTAGTCTACATTGTTTGTTTTAAAATGTAATCTGAAAAAATTTTTTTGAATGTCTGGCCACTCCAGAGTAAATATGAACTACCTGTGGTCATGCACATGGGTTTAGCATGTATTTTATGGGCTGTGGTTACAGGGGAGGTATTTTTTTAATTAGAACATTGATTGTGGGACTGTTGAAAAGAATTATGATCTAGTTCAAGGGTTTTTTTAATTCTGTGTAATCATGTATTTACTGGGTATATAGGAAGAGGTTACACTTTGATTCTTAAGAGTAGATAAGCAATTTTTCATTTAATGGTATAGATATGAAATATGTTGTAGTAGCTTTACCAATATATGCGACAATAGCCTGATCACACTAGACACTTAACCTATTACTCTTATTTTTCTACTTTCAGGGCCTGCAGTTGCCATCACCCACTGCAACCAGCCAGCTCCCGCTCGAATCTGATGCTGTGGAATGCTTAAATGTATGTCATAGTGCCATTGAACCCCACTGAAGTATGGAGCCTGGCCCATAGGATCAATTTTATTTTTAACATAGCGTACTTTTCCCGTCTCTATAGAAAAAGGCTTAAAAACATGATAAGTGAATGGTCTTACAACTCACTGTTGACCCTGCTCCATGCTGCAGTGGGAATTAACTACATTTGCAAAGTGCTTTGCAGTCATTTTTATTATGGTGTTATTTGAATGTTAATAATAATTTTGTGGTAACAGCGACATGCTAAATGGCTGCAGTGTGGGTATGGTGTTGCAGGACCTGAAAATAAAATAGTTTTTTAAGGTGGTGCAGAATGTCCTTTTTGGGCCTGGCTATTGAGGATAATAAGCACATAACTGGTAAAGTTATTGAAATATAAATTCAGGTTGCTCACTGCAACAGTATATTGTCATGCTTATAGCAGATAAGTGTGTATTATTGGGGATTCCTTGATTTGGGACTAAAATCTTCTAATTCTCCCTCTGCAGTACCAACACTATAAAGGAAGTGACTTTGACTGCGAGTTGAGACTGTTGATTCATCAGAGTCTGGCAGGAGGAATTATTGGGGTCAAAGGTGCTAAAATCAAAGAACTTCGAGAGGTAAAAGCAGTTGTTTTCTTGCCATATTACTAGGGAATAGTGTTTCATATAGGGCTGGGTCAGTGGGCTTCTCTCCTTCCCCCTTTTGAGTTCGCTCCCTAAAATTCCTTATCACTTCTGTGTTTATCTAGTTCACTTTTAAAACACAGCAGAAAGGCCTGGACATGCTAGGACAAGTTCTTCCGCCAATACCATGGCAAAGTTACTAACAGGGTTTTTATATTGGTGGGGGGTGTTCCTGAATGTGAATGTAAATTTTTCTGAACCCAGGAAACCACATTTTTTTTCTTCCTGATTTAACGCTTTCCCTTTTTTGTAAACTTACCACAGAACACACAGACAACAATCAAGCTTTTCCAGGAATGCTGTCCTCATTCCACTGACAGAGTCGTTCTTATTGGAGGAAAACCTGATAGGGTGGTAGAGTGCATCAAGATCATCCTTGATCTTATATCAGAGGTACTTTCAGAATATTTTATTTACGTTTAATTTTGTGAAACAAATGTTTTATTCTGACTTAGTTTCACAGTGTTAAGACAAATTGGTTTTGTTCTTACTATTTAGTGAATTTGTTAACTGTCACTTTAGTTGAAAAATTCTTTGGGAGAGTGGTCATTTGATCATTGACGAGGATTTTTTAATAGCCTTTGGTCCTTCAAAAATGAAGTTTCTGTAGTTTTCTATAGTACCACCATTGCACAGCTTCCCAACTGATGTGCTTCAGCGTGAGTTAACAGGCTTACCTAAGATACTGATTCCCTCAGTCCTTGAGATGGTTACTTTGTTCTTTACAGACCCCATTGTGAAATGTATGAACACGGTTTGTCGTCTCTTAAGGGAACAATAAAAGCAGGCTGTTAAAATTTTGTTTAGGACTCACCTGAAATACTGTTGTTTTTTTTTTAATTCTTTCCTTCCTACTATTAATCTTTGCCTGCATTCCTTTCCCTGTAACCAGTACCTCCCAGGAGAAATAAAAGGATTTGAAACGTTTGGCTTGTTAATATTTGGTATGAAACAAGGCTCTTTTTGTTCAGCCTGTAACGTTGCTGTATTTTTGTTTTAGTCTCCAATCAAAGGACGTGCACAGCCTTATGATCCCAATTTTTACGATGAAACCTACGATTATGGTGGTTTTACAATGATGTTTGATGACCGCCGTGGACGCCCTGTGGGATTTCCCATGCGGGGAAGAGGTGGTTTTGACAGAATGCCTCCAGGTCGGGGTGGACGTCCTATGCCTCCATCTAGAAGAGATTATGACGATATGAGCCCTCGTCGGGGACCTCCTCCACCTCCTCCCGGACGAGGTGGCCGGGGTGGTAGCAGAGCTCGGAATCTTCCTCTTCCTCCACCACCACCACCTAGAGGAGGGTAAGTTTCTTCCATTCACACATTGCTAATCTGTAGGAGGCTTCATTTTATGGGCAGATAGGGTAGATTTTTATTTGGTGTGTGTGACATGTAAGCAAACTAAGATTACAACAAGTACTATGCTTGCAGAGATCTAATGGCCTATGACAGAAGAGGAAGACCTGGAGACCGCTACGATGGCATGGTAAGAACTCTTCATTTATCAACATATATATGGGTTTCTAGGGGTCTTAAAGTCACATAGTTGACATTTTGTTGAAGATGATTAATTAGAAACCTGCTTCACAAATGGACTTCTTAGATGAGTAGTTAAATCAATTTTGGTTGTTTTCTGGAATATCAAGACTTTGTTTAGCTATTTTTGTTTCTGGAGAATATGTGCTGCCAATAATACATATTTTAGTGACACAAATTAGAAATCAGGCATATAAAAATGGTAGCTCTATGTTAATAGTTCTATGTCTGACACAGGTTGGTTTCAGCGCTGATGAAACTTGGGACTCTGCAATAGATACATGGAGCCCATCAGAGTGGCAGATGGCTTATGAACCACAGGTTGAGTATCATGGATGTTTGTATCAGTAATAATTTAAAATGTGTTTCTGTTTGCCAGTGTTTTACTTCCCCTCTTGTAATGTTTTTGCTCCTGTGCTATGTACCTGAAGGGTTTCCTTTCCCCAAGGATTGTCTTCTGAAACATACTAGGGAAAATATGGGAGGACTTTAGTTTCCTAAACTAAGGTTTTAGGAATATTAAAATACCCGAAGAATAGTTCTGAAGGCAAAGTAATTTTTTATTTTTTCTTTCCATTTTTAGGGTGGCTCCGGATATGGTAAGTTTTTTCCTTTGTGAAATCAAAACATTATTTCATGCTTTCTAAATGAACTTAATGCTCATTATTTAAATCAGATTATTCCTATGCAGGGGGTCGTGGCTCATATGGTGATCTTGGTGGACCTATTATTACTACACAAGTAACTATTCCCAAAGATGTAAGTATTCTTTAAATTTTTACGTTTTTGTAACGTAACAAGGAACATTTAATGAATCATTTTCTTTAAATTCCCTGATTTTTAATAAAAGATCATGAAGTACTGAATCTTAGGGTTAAAATTGTGTTTTACAGACTTCAGCAAGGTGTCTTTCTCTCTGGTTTGAGTCTTGTACTGTTTTTAAAAGCAGACGGTTTTGAGCCCTTGATTTGTTTATTGAAGGAAATGTTGATCTCCCGTGTAAACGCATTTTAGTTCAAACCTTGACAGGTTTAGAGGTCTTTAACTAATCCTAGAATGAACTGTGCAGTGTTAACACTCGACATTCATTGAAAATACTGGTAATATGCTTAATTAAAGTATATCATAAACACTTGTTTCTATTTTTTTTTTCAGTTGGCTGGATCTATTATTGGCAAAGGTGGTCAGCGGATTAAACAAATCCGTCATGAGTCAGGAGCTTCGATCAAAATTGATGAGCCTCTAGAAGGGTCTGAAGATCGGATCATTACCATTACAGGAACACAGGACCAGATACAGAATGCACAGTATTTGCTGCAGAACAGGTCAGTTTGAGTTTAGCTTTATGTTAGCGTACCCATACTAAAACTTTAAAAAGCTTTCCTTCTCAATTGATTTTTCTTTTAGAAGCCATGGTGTCTCAACCTTTTGGGGACCTAACTTCTAAACATCCTAATAGCTTTGCTTTAATTTTCTTCTGCTTTCTTACTAAAAACGAAGACATTCAATACTAATCTTGCTGGAAGAAGCCTTAACCAAGCAAACTTCTCATTTCTCTGGTGAAAACTGCTGCCAAAACCACTTGTTATAAATTATACAGAGCCTGTAGAAAATATAGAAGATTCAGTGGATGTTGGTCTAGTTCTGTGTGGAAGACTAGTGATTTTGTTGTTTTTAGATAACTAAATCGACAACAAATCACAGTCTGCCATATGGCACAGGCCATGCCTCTACAGGACAAATGATTGGTGCTGTAAAATGCAGCATTTCACACCTTACTGGCATTTCTTTGTCTTTTCTACCAAGTATTAACAACTTTTAATTTCATTTTCCTAATTCTGCTCTACTAATGTCTGATTTACTATTAATCATTTTTCTTGAATTTTACATTGCTCTAATTTTGTAATTGCTAATGTTTTAATTCTTCTAATTGTAATGGACAAGTTTATCATTTTAATTTAGCATTGAAATTGTCTTAATGTTGATTAAGATGTTACGAACAAAAATTCTAATTCGTACTTTTTTTTCTTTTCTTTTATAGTGTGAAGCAGTATGCAGATGTTGAAGGATTCTAATGCAAGATATTTTTTCTTTTTTATAGTGTGAAGCAGTATTCTGGAAAGTTTTTCTAAGACTAGTGAAGAACTGAAGGAGTCCTGCATCTTTTTTTTTTTATCTGCTTCTGTTTAAAAAGCCAACATTCCTCTGCTTCATAGGTGTTCTGCATTTGAGGTGTAGTGAAATCTTTGCTGTTCACCAGATGTAATGTTTTAGTTCTTACAAACAGGGTGGGGGGGGGAAGGGCGTGCAAAAACTAACATTGAAATTTTGAAACAGCAGCAGAGTGAGTGAATTTTAATTTTTGTTCATTGGTGGTTTAAAAGAAAAAAATTCCCCCCATGTAATTATTGTGAACACTTTGCTTTGTGGTCACTGTAACATTTTGGGGGGGTGGGACAGGGAGGAAAAGTAACAATAGTCCATTTGTCCCTGGCATCTATTCAGAGCAGTGTGCAGAATGTAATGCTCTTTTGTAAGAAACGTTTTATGATTTTTAAAATAAATTTAGTGAACCTATTTTTGGTGGTCATTTTTTTTTTAAGACAGTCATTTTTCAAATGGCTGGATTCCCCAACCCACCCCAAACTAAACACTAAGTTTGATTTTCAGCTCCTCTGTTGGATATAAATAAATGCATCTCTTCTTGGACATAGGCATAATATCTTGGCAAATTCTATTCTGGTGATTTCTTGATGATTTGAAAGTCCATTGCTTGGGAAGAAATTCCGTCACATACATTTATGCTTATAATAAGCTGGGGATATTTTTGTTTGCAATGCTTGCCCCTACTCTGCAACAGTTTTCTATGTTAGTAATTGTGAAGGAGAGCCAAGGTGGGGAGCAGTACTACAAATTGAGTAATGATATAAGGATATGCCAGAAGCCTAATGGCAGCAAGTTTTATTAATCAGAATAATATTTGGTTATGGAAGTGACTGATGCTAAATAAATTCTTATTATTTTTTATTAGATAATTTCTCACCTATAGACAAACTGTCGGCCTGCTAGTGTCTATTAGTTAAACTTTGTAAAATATATATATATTCTTGTTTTTCCATTGTATGCAAATTGAAGGAAAAAGATGTACCATTTCTCTGTTGTATGTTGGATTATGTAGGAAATGTTTGTGAACAATTCAAAAAAAAAAAAACGATGAAAAAAGTTCCTGTGGATGTTTTGTGTAGTATCTTGGCATTTGTATTGATAGTTAAAAGTTCACTTCCAAATAAATGAAACTCCCATAATGCTAGATTTGATGTGTGCCCAACTTGAACAAGGGTTGACTGACTACCTGTAAAATTTGTTCAAACGTTCCTCTTGTAAGGAAATACAGTAATCTTAAATTACATTTTCTTCGTGTGAAGTGTGTTTCTAGAATTTATGAATCTGGTAGGGGTGGTAAATATAAAATCCCAACCTTAAAGCTCTTCATTTGTTAAAGGGGGAGGTCTAGCATGATAAGAGCTGGAGTCATTACCCATTTCTTTAATAAGACTTATTTTCACATTACCTATGAGGAGTTTTAGGTTTCTTAGGTTATCTTTAAGATAGCTCTAGTTCAGTGTTTGAAAATCATGACTGATACATGTAACAACTGCAGAGTATGGTTCCTGGCTCGTAAGTTCCAAAAATTTCTGTTAACTTCCAGCTTGTCTAGAAAGCATGAGAACAGCTCAGTTGTATGGAAAATAGTTAATGCAATTCTGCTTTTTTTAAGTTTAGGAAAAAGACTTGCATGTAATAGAAGATGAAGTAGGTAGTTTTTCTGGAACATACATAAGTAGTACATGCATGCAAGCCTCATTAAGGCAGGATTTTGGTGAAACTCCCCTTTTAGTTTAGGGAGAGAAATTGAGTGTTCTCTTGATAAGTGAAATAAATTGTCACAAATTACTTAAAACTGTTAAGTGCTACCTGTGGTATAGTTTCCCAAAAGGAGAAATAAGTCTGCATTGCCACACGAGTGGAACTTAAGCATCCCCCATGGGTGTCTTAAGTATAGGTGAGCTGGAGCGGTTTAGGGTAGTATAGCCTATGGCTGTTGATAAGAGCCTTTCTGCTAGAGAAAAAGTAAGTGAAATGTGTTAAACTTTTGCTGGCGGATAGCATCCCTGGAGAGAACACTGGGTTTAAAGCAGTCATTGGCCATTCAAAAATAAGTGCTGTAAGTACATAGATTATTAGCTAGAAGGGTTTTCATTTTTGCCTTTTAACAAATTCAGATCTAGAATATTACTTACTAAAAATTAAATAGATGGGAGAATATCTGGCACCGAAAAGTTGTGTGTACCACTTGAGAAGGGAGAGGCCGTTTGTGTTTGCTCTATTTGTAAATGGTGTTTGAATGTGGGCTGGAAATTGAAGTTGGGAAATTCTCAGTAAAACATGCTTAAAATTGACTAAATGGAACGTTGAACCAATTTTATAAGAAGGAACTAGTACATATCCTGATCTATGGAAGCTTCAAATTTAAATGCAGTTCTTAAAATGTTTTAAGCTTAACTTTGAAAGTTATTACCAGAATGCCAACAGACATGTTAAAAACAAGGTTGCACCAGTTTTTGTAGGAATGTGGATTTTAAAACCTGTGCTATTCAAATTTTAAGTTTGCCTTTGAAATGAGATTACAGGGGCACCTGAGTGGCTCAGTTTGGTTATTATCTCGTGAGATTGAGCTCCCTGTCAGGCTCCATGCTCAGCACAGAAGCTGCTTCAGATTCTCCCTCCTCCCATTTGTGCACGCTCACTCATAAAAAATCTAAAAAATGAAACTACAAAATAATTTTATTAAATTCAGTAGTTTACTCCCAGGTCTGATCACTGATTCTACTGGAATGCCTGGAGACTGAAGAGGAAATGAACAGTAATTTTTCTCTCAAAAATCATGTTAGTGCTTTGTTTATAATGTCTTCCATTGTTAGTACTCAATGGAATTACTGTTTTACAAACATGAAAGGTGATTTGCTTAAGATTGCTGCTGGATAAAGAGACATTTACATTTTCTCTTTTGGCCAATGAAAATGTTTTAAGTGTTCAATGCCATCAGCTTTTTGGAAAGGGCTTCAATCGATGGCTAAGTAAATTAAATCAATCATAAGTATACTTTGCATCTCCCATTTATTAAGGGTTGCTCATGGCTGCCAAGTTTGAGGTGAAATGGACTGTTTGTTCATGGAACCACTGAACTTAGGGAAAGCTTATCAGTGTTTCTCAGACTCTTCCTAGGACCACCTTTAAAATCAGTGGTGCTGGTGAAACATGAAAATATCTGGACCATACCTCAGTTTGAATCACAATCTCTAGGAGGTACCAAGAATCTGCATATTTAACAAACTCGAGTTAATAGTGGTTTTTTTTTAAGAGTTTGAGAGTGCGCACGAGCTGGGAGAGGAGCCAGAGAGGGACAAGCAGGCTCTTGAGCACGGAGGCCCCATGCAGGGCTTGATGTAGTAACTCCAAGATCATGACCTGAGCCAAAATCAAGAAGTGGGTGCTCAACCACCTGAGCCACCCAGGTGCCGCAAACCCAAGTTAATAGTATAATATAATTGAGCAATATTAGTAAGAAACAAGTATGGGGGTGCCTGAGTGGCTCAGTCAGTTGAGTGACTGCCTTTGGCTCAGGTCATGATCCTGGGGTCCTGGGATTGAGCCCTGTGTCAGGCTCCCTGCTCAGCGGGAAGTCTGCTCCCTCTCCCTTCGACCCTCCCGCCCCCACCCCTGGCTCATGCTGTCTCTGAAATGAATAAATAAAAGATCTTAAGTATATTACCATAACTTTTCATTAATTCACACATACTTAGTTCCCCAGGTGTACCGGTATAGTGGTAGGCCCTAAAGATGGAGTGATTAGGAATCATTCATTTGAAGAGACAGTCCAATAATAAAAAAGAAACCAGTATTGTGAGATGTGTTAGGAAAGCGGAAACCAGTGTGCGTACATATATGTATACACATTCATAAGCATGTTTGAAACACTGTAGAGTTAAACTAGGAAAATCCCTGTGTGTTGACCCAAAATTCTGTCCCCTGCTCCTCTTAACAGATAAAAAAAAATAAAGACAGCTTGTGTACACAGGTAGCCATCATTTGCCCAAACCAGGCCTCAGCCCTTAGGGAAGAAATCTGACCTGAGGGGAAAAAGTAATACCTAGAAAATTAAGCATTTTACATTTGTCTTTATCTAAAATGAGTTAATTTGAGTCGAGGACTTTGGAAAATCTAAGATGCAAATGTTTTATAGGCTTGGGTTCCTGTTGGCCTGAGCAACAGGGCTGTGGTTAACAGATACACCAGCTATCCTGTGACTTCAAACTTCCTTAGCCTTCCTAGCCACCTCCTTTTCTGTCCCGAACCTGCCCTACCACTTGATACCTCTCCACCCATTTTCCCCTGCTCCCCCAAACTCAGACCTGTAACCCCCAGACCTGTAGTTATGAGAGGAATAAATGATAAGTCAGCAGAACTTCAAAACTTCCAGAATCCTTTCACAAGTCTTTTACCCTTTTGGTCATCCTATCCTCCCTGCCCTTTTTCCCCCTGAAGTCTTCCTGTCTTTAAGGGTAGGCTTCATGGAAGGGAAGGGCCAGTTCACCTAGAACAAAAAGTCAGGGTCTGGGGGGGAACAAATGACAGCTGCTTATCAGCAAAAGGGGGAGAAGTCATTTTGATAGTAGATTTCTCAGAGACGTCCTAGGCTTCATCCTGAGGCTGGACAAGTAGCGGATGATAAGTGAGAGCAGGAACTCCAGGTACGTTAAATAGGAAGCTAAAAGCAAAAAGGCTTGAACCTCACTTCTATTTGGAGCCCTGTAAAGTATCCCTATGACCACATGGGCTAGTAAATAGTAAAGCACAGCAGAAATTGAGGCATATCATGTTTTGGCACAGAGAGACCCTGAGATATTATGTGCACACACACACACACACACACACACACCACAGGATTTGCTTTGATTCCCATATGGCATAAGAGGGACGTATGAGAGCTAATGGGCTTGCTGTGGGGTCACTATGGTGAAGGGGAAGATTACTGCATAGCAGAGGCTGTAATGTAGATAGCCCAGCCATGCAGTAACCTCGCTGGTCTTGGAAAGGTGGAAGTGAAAGACCTTTTAGAAAACAGTGCTAATAAGGGGTCTGACCTCTAACTGAATAATTATCTCCCTTAAATTAGACCATTTAAAACTGGAAAAGACCAATTTGAATTTAACTTGGCAAGTTTATGTGTTTTTTTCTACCATCACTGGGAATGGGAACTTACAAAAAAGAGGGCATATGGGAATTTGAGAGCTCTCGAAGTCCCCATAAAAGCAAGAAAGGTGAGGCCAATACAACCAAATCATAAATTCTAGGTGGAGGTGGCCCCAGTTGGCTTGGGGTCTTCATTTGGTAGATCAGGTGTGTTTCAAATTGGTACCTATTCTGTGTACAGTTCAGACTCCAGAACTCTGTGGGGTCAGGCTGACACTAATCTCCAGCTGTGACCAAATCATGGCTTCATTCACTGCCTGCCTATCCTGCTACCTTGGCTTCCTTTTCACCTGAGAGCATTCCTCTAGTGAATCACTTGCACAAGAGTCCCTGGCTGGGGCTCTGCTTTTAGGGACATGACCTAAGACAGTTGAGCTGCAGCTAGAGCAGAGATTCACATCACCCAGACATCCTTGACTTAGATGTTGATGCAGGAAGTAATGAGACATACAGTTATTTCCTTCTGAGGAAGGGGTGAGAGTTTTTCATTTTAGGGAGAATAACTGCATTCTGTTAGGCAGTATTTTTTTTAAGTATATGTATGTGAACAAAATAGCCATGGGGTGAATTATAATGGACCTTTTGTTAAACAACACAGTTTCGCGTTGCCCTTTCTAATAGTACCCAGCTGTGCTTTTGCAGTTTTTCTCTCGCAGCTGTATGTAGACTTGACAAGATCGAAATCCTGGTCCTCAAAGAGTCCTCCTCACACCAAGAGAGTAGGCATTTTCCCCAGGCTTGCCTAACCTGGGAATTTGTCCTGGGAATTTGACTCTTGAGCAGAATGATTGCAGGCAAGTTACAATGATCATGGTAAGTTTTTTTCAGCAGCACTAGTAGAAGAAACCTTTGGGCAGTTTCCAGAACTGCCCAACCGCTGTTGAGAAGTCTTATTCCCAGCCTTTCCTCTACTCAGAGCTCTTCCATACCTTCAGAAAGTTCTTTTGGCTTACATTAATTAGCCAGTCGCTTGCTGTTGTCTGCAGCCCTGCGATCGGAGGCTTATCTGGTACAGGCAGCATCGCTGATTTCAGGGAGGATAGCAAAAGTCTGGGTGGCAGCCGCTTGCTTCCCCTCAGCTGCCATTGCTACCAACCAGTGTCACTTGGGCCTTCACCGTTATGCCATCTGGGGCATAAATCAGTCATTTTCTGGGGGACTTCCAGGCCCTATCTCAAGGCTGCCCACTGAACATCCAAGGCAACTGGCAACATGCCTCAAGTTGGGGGCTTTTGCCTCCACTTTCAGACTTGAATAAAATGCCACACCTCACAGAGAAGAGAACCGACTTCTGGAGCAGCTACCAAAAGGGCTGGACGATGCCATTTGGAAGGAAAGAGGAGCCAGTTCCAGAGGGGGAAACTCTGACCAAAGGGAAATAAAAGCAAGGAGAGAGACAGGCCACCGGGTGAGCAGTCCCCTCCCGCCGCCTAGCCCTGCCCGCCGCCAACGCCCAGGCAGGTGGTCACTTTGGCCCTGGTCGCCAACCTGTCCGAAAACGCTTGGTGTTTTTAAAGATACAGAAAGAATTATTAGACTACAATAGGAGTTGGCACTAGTGTTCTTGAAATGAGCCACAGGCCGTCAGCTTTTCCTAAGATGATTAATAACACAGAGAATCTTGGGCAGAAGTTGCCTGCTGTTCCGGACAACTACGAGGTGACCTTTGGGCACAGAGGTGTGTCAAGGCCAGTTCTCTGCTGTCCTCTTAAACCTGACTGGCCTGAAAGCAAGAAGGTGTGCTACGCGTGAGATGACAGGAGCTTAGTTAGCCAAGGCGGCAGGAGCCTAGAAGTTTGGGAACGTGAATATTGTCTACCCTAAACTTGGGAGTTATGCAAAAATTCCAGATTCAAGCCCCTGGAACCTCAGCCTGGGTGTCTCCTATGTGCATTACTGCGCCAGCGAGACCGTGCACAGAGTGGAGTTTGGCTTTATCTCTGACGTCAAGGGAGCAGTGGTGGTTTGCCCCATGTCCTCCAACTTCCTATCCAAGCCAATGGATGTTTCCTAGTTTGGTGTGATTTTAGCTGGTGCTCAAAAGAATGTTGATTCTGCGGGGATCACATTCGTGATCATTGGTGATGACCCCTGGGGTTTGCCCTCAGGGAGGACCCCTCCAACCTAAATACAAAGTACGGGCCCCAAACCACTCCTCAGACAACACACCTCTGTGTTTCAGCATCTATGACATGGGCCTGGTCCCAAAGTCGTTTGAGAACAAGGCAGTGCAGCCACTGGAGAAGCTCAGCTCCATCAAAGCACAAATGATTTATGATATTGTTGATAATCCTCAGGGATTCTAGGTATATCCAGTGGATCCCAGAATAGAAGCAAGACGAATAGCACATTCTGCAGTGGCAATGCCAAAGGAGATGATGCTTTAGGAAAAAAGATTACTTGCTAAAGCTCTTGAACTCAATATGATCTCCTTGAAAGGAAGTGGGTCTGTGGGAGTCATCTGGCCTCTCTGTATAATGCTGACAGGATAGAAGGTGTTTAGAATCTGGCAGCATCCATGAAAAATTCTTTGGAGACGCACCAGCTATGAACACATCTCGACCAATATGTATTCTGCCCCTGAACAACATACAAAATTTAGAGTAACTTGGGAATGGCTACGAAAACAACAAACATTTTTCTTCAATGAACATTTTATTATAGATTCTAATTTTTTCAAAGAACAACAGCAAAACATTCACAGCTCTGCAAAGCTGGTGGGACTTAACAGACACCTTAATTGTTTGTTTTTTAAGATTTTTAATTAATTTTTTTTAAGAGAAAAAAAGAGCTGGAAGGGGAAGGACAAAAAGGGGGGGGGGGAGAGAAAAAAATCGTAAGCAGGCTCCATGTCTAGTACAGAGCCAAGGCAGGGCTTGATCGCATGACCCTGAGATCATGACCTGAGCAGAAATCTGGAGTTGGACACTTAACCAACTGAGCCACCAAGGCGCTCCTAAGATTTTATATTTTTAATGTAATCTCTACACCAAACATGGGGCTCAAGTTCACAACCCCAAGATCAAGAGTTGTATTTTCTTCCAACTGAGCCAAACAGGTGCCTCAAAAGACACCTTAATTCTGACTTGAACTGGATTTTAAAAATCTTCCTTTTGCTTTTCTAACAAATTCTAGCTTACGTTGTCTTTACTTTTTTTTTAATGTCTTTGTTGCTATTTTTTCTAGCTAGATTTCAGTATTCAAACTTGTCTGTGAACTTAATTATGCAAATTATAGCTAATTGCTTTTGCAGATACACAAACACACAGCATGGAGGGTGAATGGGGTCCTCTGGGTGCTGAATTTTGATCCTTTCCAAAATGATAGCAGTGGGGGCTCCTGGGTTCTGCACCTGTTAATTCAGGTCCACATCCACACTGCCTGTGTGGTGTGTGTTTAGGGGTTCCAGGCTAAAGGGCAAACTGGGGAACTTTCTTTACCATGTTATTTTCATAAAGAGATAAAAGAGACATACGTGTGTTTATATAGCAAGGTCTGTTTTCGATACCAATTAGTTTACATTTTTATGCATTTATATTTCTAGTAACACAGTTCTCAGAATCCTTGACTTTGTGCATTATAACCTTACCTTAGCAACAGTTGTGGTCCCCATCCCACCCTTTCCCACCCCACCTTTTAAGCTGCTTCACAAAAAAGATAGAGTTCTCTGATTCACTTTTGCTTTCCTTCCAACTGGTAGAAGAGAGAAGGCTGTATGTTTGGGTCTTTATTTTTTAGTTAAGACGTTGAACTAAAATTCTCTGTCAAACTTCCTTATCCTTTGTTCATTTGACGGTTCTCTTTATAGTGTTTGACCAGAATGATACTATGAGTTCTGGAAGATCTTTGCTAAAGATTCTTTTCCCCTATTGTTTATCCACTGTCAGTGTTTTATGTTGAATATGTGGAGGACATTAAAATCCTAAAACATCTAAAAAGAGAGAGAGAGACAGAGACAGACAGAAAGAGAAAGGAGAATTTCCTCTCAAACTGCTCTGAGGCAGTTTCTCTGTCGAGTTTGTCCAGTGTAAAGTAACTGTGACAACACTCCTACACTCTGACTAGTTGTGTCTCCTCAAGGCCCACCATGAAGCAATGGCTTGCACAATATCACGTCCCCTTGTATTACTTTCCATCTGAACCTTCTTTTTTCCTTTCCTTCACTGATGTCTTCACACGGCACCTCATAGATAAAACATCAGCACTTAATCCCTGCCTCAGATAAAGCCCTGCCCCTTTTCAAGATAAATATCCCTTTGTATCTGTTTACTTTTTGTACTTTTTTTTTTTTTAAGATTTTATTTATTTGACAGAGAGAGAGAGCACAAGTAGGCAGAGGGAGAGGGAGAAGCAGGCTCCCTGCTGGGCAGGGAGCCCGATGAGGGACTCGATCCCAGGACCCTGGGATCATATCCTGAGTCAAAGGCAGATGCTTAACCAACTGAGCCACCCAGGCGCCCCCATACTTTTTTTTTTTAAGATTTCATTTTTAAAATAATCTCTACACTCAACGTGGGGCTTGAACTCACAGCCCTGAGATCAAGAGTCATGGGCTCTACTGACTGAGCCAGCTAGGCACCCCTGTACTTTTTTAATTTTTACTTTATTTATTTTTTAAAAAGATTTTATGTATTTATTTGACAGAGAGAGAGACCACAAGCAGGCAGAGCGGCAGGCAGGGGAGAAGCAGGCTCCCCACTGAGCAGAGAGCCCGATGCAGGGCTTGATCCCAGGACCCCAGGATCATGACCAGAGCTGAAGGCAGACACCTAACCAACTGAGCCACTTTTTTAAAAAGCAGATTTTTACATTTATTATTGTGTTCCCTTCCCTCACTTTTAGCCCTACAGTCTAGCTGAGTGATCTATTGCCAAGTGGCACCAATTCTCCAAATCAAAGTGTGCAAGGGAAATACACTTGCGTGATCCTCTTTAATAGAAGATACACCAGGCAATCTGTCTACTGTTTCCCAGAAGTAAAATAACTAGAAGGCCTGCTGCCCCTCTTCTACGTATTTGAATTTCAGTTCTGGAAATTTCTTCAGCCTGTCTATGCAACAATCTCTTGGCTCTATAATTTCCAGGATCCATTCCATTAACAGCTCAGTTTCAGCTTCTAGCAACCTTGAGCAAAAGAAGGTGATTAGCAGATCAGTAATTCTGCATTATATCCTGAAGTGGTGAGTCCAAGATTGTTCAAAGAGATCTCATTTGTAAAGCAGTGCATGCACCAAATTTGGATTGTGGTGAAGAGAGTCTGTCAGGCAGGTTTTTTATAAAAGGATATAAACTCAGGAGCAACCAGATAGAGAGATGTATTGGGCAAGTTACCTGGGAAGGGGCACAGAGCTTCCATGCTCTCTGAGCCTGTCATTCTCCCGTAATCTCTAAGTGTTTGTCAAACAGGAAGCTCTGTGCTGTTTTTTATGATGTTCTCCTAAGTAGGAAATATTAATTTCACTAGTTAAAGGCAAACTATGGTTCAAAAATTCTAATTGATTTTGAACTGTAGTAATAATGTTAATGATATATAACGGAGACAATATATTTATTCCGTTATAACTAAATATTTTTTTTTTAAAGATTTTCTTTATTTATTCGACAGAGATAGAGACAGCCAGCGAGAGAGGGAACACAAGCAGGGGCAGTGGGAGAGGAAGAAGCAGGCTCATAGCAGAGGAGCCTGATGTGGGGCTCGATCCCATAACGCCGGGATCACGCCCTGAGCCGAAGGCAGACGCCCAACCGCTGTGCCACCCAGGCGCTCCATAACTAAATATTTTAAAACAGAAATTATTTAAGAGTCACAGTTTTCACCAGAGGGAGACCATTCTTTCCCTAAGCCAAAGCTCATACATAATAAGAAGAGAGTAGGAAGAGAAAGAGCTTCCAATGGTACTAAGAAAACCAGGATAATATAATGCCCCAGAAGCCAAGAGTGAATTCCAAGGAAGTTGTCAATTTTAAATGCTATAAATAGATAAATAAAGCAGAACAGGAACAGAGGAAAATGACTACACAGTAGTGAACCGTATCTCTTTTCTGCTAAGCCGTCTTGGGGCTTTAGTCAATTGATCACTTTAGGAAAGTGGGGGCAAATGAAAATAATTGAGATGTCCTATCTTCAAAAATCCATTTTACTTCTCTGCTTTCCTCCTTCCGCATATATGAAAAACGACAGCCTCCTCTCTAGCAATGTCTGCTGTCCATGCATTGCTCTTGCCAACTCTGGCAACTTTTCCTCAAGAATACCTCTTAACCCACTCTTTCTTAAAGTTTCTGCCATAGCCTATCATGACAGAAAATAGCAGATGTAGCACTGATCGTTGCCAATGCTTGACATTTAATTTAGCTATTCAGAATGATGGCTTTCTTGATGACAGGAATAATCTAGCTTAGATACTGTGTGGGGGGGGGACGGTGATAGGGGCACAACATCATTTATCATGCCTCCTCCCTTTGTTAACCCTGAAAATACAAGTTTAGGGACCATTTAGAGGTCATCTTGGTCTTCTCTTCAAAAGCCTATGCCTGCAGAGTACAGCTTATGGCAAAGATTGTCAAAAGAAAGAAAGAAAGAAAAAAAAAACAACCTCAGCAGGCATGTTCCTTTGGCTCTTTGCCCCTTTTATTTTCATCCTTCTTTCTGCGGACACAATGCCCATAAGGGTACAGTTATCCTACAACCATAAAGACAAAAGTCATATACTAGGTATCCCTAGTGACACAGAAAGCAAGGAGCCTGGCTCCTTGCTGACATTCTCAAACAGGTACGTCACCTCTGGATTTATTATATGAGAAAAACAATCCCCTTTGTATTTAGTCACTATAATCTAGTTTTCTGTTGCTTGAAGTATAATACTCCCCATTTGACTGTCTGCCTTCCTCACTAGATCATAAGATGTCAGAGACCATGTCTGTATTTGCTACCTGTGCAAGATAGGAAGCTTTCATAGCAAGTTCCAGAAAAACCAACTCAAAATTGCTTTAAACTATAAGGAAGATCCAAAAATGGGACAGACTTAAGAGCGGACATCATCCCATTACTCCAGCTCCATTTCTCTGCTATTCTTTTGGTCTCCCCCATGGGTTGACCGCATATACAGTTTGCCATCAAAGGGATGGTAGCAATTTCACACCTCATATCCAAGCTTAATCATGTCCAGAGGGAGCGTGCATCTCTTCTGAAGTTCTCCTGGAAAAGCTTTTCTGGAAGCACCTACAAACCTATCTCTGCAATTCACTGAGGTGAACTGGGGACCATAGATGATCCTAACCCAGTCCCTTGCAGGTGGGTGATATTACCGTTAGACCAGTCCAGACCACTCCTGGAGCTCAGGACGCTGAGCTATAATAGCTGTTGGTAAGAGGGGTTCCTGAACAATCCCAGGATTCTGTTGGGAAGGAAGAAGGAGGGAAAGAATACTGAGTAGGTAAAGAACTCCCTTTTTGTATTCCTAACACATTGTACACATATTGAAAAAATAAACGAAACTACCATACAAAATTTATGCTCTATCTCAACAATAAGCTGAGAGAAGGAAGCTTATTTTCTTATTTATCCTATTCCTAGCATCTAACTCAGTATCCTGAACATAGTAGGAATGTAAGTTGTTTTTCTTTTGTCAGTAAGTCTCGGTAAGAGAAAATGGTCTAAATTATATAACCTCCTGAATTCTTTTGTAGATTGCCAGATTTTCTTGCTAATCAATTTTTAAAAAGATTTTGAGAGAAGAGAGAGAGCAAGAGAGAGCATGGGGGGGGGCACGGTGCAGAAGGGCAGAGGGAGAGGGAGAAGAGGGAGAAGCAGACTTTCCCGTGAACAGGGAGCACCATGGGGGGCTCAAAATCCCAGGACCCCGAGATCATGACCTGAGCCAAAGGCAGACGCTTAACCAACTGAGTCACCCAGGCACCCCTTTTGCTAATCAATTTGACTCCCAAGACTTAGAGCTTCTGGGGTAGACAGAAAAATCCCAAGTCAACAGATTCACACTTATTCAACAACGTATTAATGTACTAGTGACTTCTTCTGGAAAAGCAAATCATAGTGAAATCCTTAAAGTTTCTTTTTCTTACCAAAATGAGGTAAGTTGGGGGCACAGTTGTCAAACTTAAAAATTCGAAATCCTTCAAAAATTCCCTAATTCCAAGATTCTTTACTGTCAGTAACTAGAGATGACTACTGTTATTTTTAATAGTTGATTTTCAAAAAGGCATGAACATTTCATATTATCCGTGAAGATTTAAGTCTCTGAAGAAGAGCACAAATACATTGCTTCTCTACTAAAATTCCATCAATAGGCAAATTTAGATCATCACTAATTGACTTGGGTACCTCTCCTCACCCATTAAAAAGTGTGGGGCTGTACGGTGATACTTATTTTTTCTAATAATGTTTCCTCATCAGGGCCACTAGTATTGTCACCACTTGACCAGAATGGTTGGCACTGGTGAGTTTCATTCATAAAAGTACCCCAGACTTGGGGACTGATAAACAAGGGATTGAATCCCATCCCAGACTGCTGCTGTGACCAGGGGCTAACCACTGAACCACACAGCTCCTCTTGCAAAACGAGGAGTACAACCACCGCTGTTGCCACGGCCAGGACTGTATGAGATTCAGTGGGAACGCACAGTTCCAGGCACACAATGTTAATATAACAATTTCATGCATTTGTTTTCTCATCCATTTCTCCAAACGTCTCAGATAACCTTAAACGTCCATGTGGCCTCCGGATGGGCCAGTAATTTAGCACAAGAGGCCAGCCTAGGATATGGGGTTGTGGGGGACCCGCCAACCCGTGTCACAGCCTGGGGGTGATTCAGCCCCCCAGCACCAGAACGGGCGCCATCAGGTTCGTCGCGGCCCAGGAACCCGGATGCGGAGCGTCGCCGAGGGCATCTTGCCCACATTTCGCCCACTGGGGAGAGGAGAGGGGCGGGAGTCGAGGGAGGGCAACACCATACAGCGCTTGGAGTCATCGCGACCCGGGCCACGGCGGGGAGTCGCAGTACCACGTGCCCGAAGGGAGGGTGGAAACCTGCACAAAATGGCGGAGCGGCACGCCTGGACCGGAGGGAGCGCAATTGCCGGCGGACTCCCACCGGACCCCCAGAGCCAGTTTCCGGACCTTCGGAACCGGAAACGGGTCCCAGGCGCGCGCCCGGGCGAGAGTGGGCGGGGCCGCTCTCCCGGAAGTGCCTCCGGTCTTGGCCGGGCGCACGGCCCCGCGGCCTCGGCGGTTTGGCAGCGTTGCGAGGTGGAGGAACAGAACCCGGAAGTCGGCCGCGCAGTCGGGTTTCAGTGCGGCTCGGGGAGGGCGGGACCCTGTGAGGGCAGCGATCCCACGGTGGGTAGGGAGGGAGCGCTGCAGAGAGACCCGCGCCCTTGCCCCGCCCCGAGAGGGAAGCGAGTTTGGCCAGCCCGCGGGTGAAAGCGCGGCTCACCGGTCCCAAAGGGAGGGGCGGGATGGACGGGCCCCTAACTCCCAGGGAGTCCGCAAAATTCATTGCAGAGAAGAGCCGGGACGTGTTCATAGACGGCGGAGGAGTGCGGAGGGTGGCCGAGCTGCTGCTCGCCAAGGCCTCGGGGCCCGAGCTGCACCTGGGGGGCTGGAAGGCCCTTCACGAGCTGAATCCCCGGGCGGCCGACGAGGCCGCGGTCAACTGGGTATTCGTGACAGACACGCTCAACTTCTCCTTCTGGTCGGAGCACGACGAGCACAAATGTCTGGTGGGGTACCGGGGGAAAACGTACAGCGGGTACTGGTCCCTGTGCGCCGCGCTCAACAGAGCCCTCGACGAAGGTTGGTGCCTTCTCCCGGTCAGACCCAGCAAACGGCCTGCGAGGCCCCGGTGTCCCGGGAGGGTCCCGAGGAACGAGTCGGGAAGTGGCATACGTGTTAATAAGGCGAACTTGAAGTTCTTCATTGCTTAAAAGTGTGAGAAGGGGCTGGCGTTAAGTGTTCAGTGAGAAATGATCCTAATGTTTATCATCGTAGCAGCTAAGTATAAAAGTTTTCTAAAGAACGCCACTTTGATGACATCTGCAGAACAAAGGGACAAGTATAACACATTTTAGGCAGTCAAAGGACGTCTGATGTAATATAACAATTGCTAGAAACGGATGAATAAGTACAGACGACTAAGTAGAAAATGAAGGGTATGCTTCTGATTTTTTAATTCTTCACCCACTTTTAGTGCATTCCTGTAACACTCATTTGCAAGGGTCTGATAAATAAAAAGTATGACGTTGTTCCTCTGCATTTTCTTTTTTCCCTAAGGGATACCTATAACCAGTGCTTCCTACTATGCCACCGTGACCCTGGATCAGGTTCAGCATATATTCCGTTCTGACACGGACGTTCCCATGCCTTTGATCGAGGAGAGGCATCGGATTCTTAATGAAACCGGGAAGATTCTGCTTGAGAAGTTCGAAGGCTCTTTTCTTAATTGCGTCCGAAAAAGTGAAAAAAGTGCACAGAAGTTAATGCACCTGGTAGTTGAAAGCTTTCCTTCTTACAGAGATGTGACTCAGTTTGAGGTGAGCTGCTTCTGTTGGGGATTTTAGAATTCTTAACTATTTTCTCATAGTTAACTTTTTACTTCCAGAACTCCTTTTGGGAATAAAAACTTAAGTTTTGAAGTTCCTGCCTTGTGGACAAGGAACAGTAACAAAATTGTTTAGTGTTTCAAAGACATTACTTCTCTTAGTTTTGTAATTAATGTATTTCCTTTATTTTGTTCTTTTTTTCTTTGTCCTTTTAAAATGTTTTTCAAACCTACAAAACACTGAATTTTCAGTATGATGCTACTCAGGGACAATGAGGTCCTTTTACAACTTCAAAAAATTTACTTTATTGGATGAAAATCAATGTATTTCTAAATTCTCTAATAAAAAGTATCTTTTTGAGGCTCTAATATATATATATATACATATATATATATACACACACACACACACACGAAATACTTGAACAGCGTTATTTTCTTTTTTTTAAACACATGTACTTTTAAAATGGTAAACATTTAGGATACCTTACCCTGTGCACCTCGGTTCTGTTTTTGTAAAATTCTTTTAGAATTCGTTATCATTGTGTGTTTTAACCGTGACAAAGAATTGAAAGCAACTTCAGAGAAATCACGTAATATAAATCTATTGAATAAGTTTATGAATGCTTAAATCATATTGAAATTTTAAAGCTACCCTTTTGAAATCACAGTTCAACAACTAACAAAAATTACCAATAATATTGTTTAAATCGCTCTTTATGATTTACAAGGTGTTTGCATGTACACTCTCATTAGATCCGCAGAAGAGCTCCGTGGGACCTAAGGACAAAGATCATTATTGTCCTGTTTGCAGACCAGGAACCAAAGTCTAAAGAGAAAGGTTAACTGGTTTATCTTAGGTCATTTAGTCAGGAAATAAATAGCTAGCTTTTCAGTTCCTTAAAGTGAGAGATGCCTGATTATGTATGTTAAGATTATTTTATTTTATTTTTTAAAAGATTCTATTCATTTGAGAGCAAGTGAGCATGAGCAGGGGGGAGAGGCAGAGGAAGAAGCAGACTCCCCACTGAGCAAGGAGCCAGATGTGAGGCTGTATCCCAGGCCTGAAGATCATGACCTGAGCCAAAGGCAGATGCTTAACCATCTGAGCCACCCAGGTGCTAAGATTCTTTTAATTGCAAGTGACAGACACAAAACTAGAAAAACCTTAAGCAAAATGAAGAATTTGGGAATAGGAACATGTAGGATCAAGGACTCATTGCCGTCAGGATTCAGTGTCTTCTCTTTGCTTCTCTTGGCTCCATATTTCTCGTGACTGCAGACTAGTTTTCTCCATGAAGTAGAGGATGAAGTAGAAGATGTTCATGAATTTTGCATCTTATTGCTTCAACGACAGGGCGGGGGGCGGGGGGGGGGGGTANACACCCTCTCAGGTACCGTTCTAAAATTCCTAGCCAAACACTGATCAGATGGATTGGCAGGGAGTATGACCAATGAAGTGTGGCTGCAGGGGTTGTGGGTGGGGCAGAGGCAGTTCCTAGGAAAGAGGCCCTAGGCCCCTGCTGAATTTCATTTTGTTCTGACTACCGTTTTGCTAGTGCAGATGTTACTTTGAGATTTATATTTGTCTTTAAAGTATGTCATGTCAGCCTTTTTTAAAGAAATTGTGGATTAAGTTCCTTGGTTCATCATTCAGGCCATCTAAGTGTAGTGTATAAAAAAATCAAGCTGCTATTCATGTGGCTAAGAATCCATGTATTCCAGAATCAACATTGGTTGTAGCAGAAGAGCTGAGCGTAAATTTAGGATGCCTTCAGGATGGAATAAAAGTCATGACATCGTGTAGTTTGTTTGCTTTGAAGTAGTCCTGAGTTTTTGTTTTTGTGGAAGAGAGAGTAAACTTTTTTTGTAGTTGATAATACCAATTTAGTAAGCAATTTGCTGAGTTTCTATTTTATTACAGCACAGTGCTTTTGATTTGCTTTGCTGAAAAGTTCTATTTTTAAAAACTGCCAGGATATAGATTCATTTTAAGGCTGATATATTTCTAAATGAATATTAGTACTTGAACCATTTCCCATCAGTACTCATTTCTAAAAACATTCTTGTAGAGAAATCCCCAAAATGTAACAAAAATCATACTTAAGGATTCTGACACTTTCTTAAAGGAGTATTATATTTTTTCATTTATTTTTTTCCAAAAAATTATCATTAGTTACCCAAAAGAAACATATTTCCTATGATTCCTAATATAGTACTGAGCACATAGTGGGTGCTCACTTAATGTTTTGATTAGTCAATTTACAGTTATCTTTCCATATTCATTTAAAAGATATGTAAATAATAAGGGGTGGCCTGACTGGCTTATTCCGTGGAGCATGCGACTCATCTTGAGGTTGTAAATTCAAGCCCTATGTTGGGTTTAAAAATAAAATATTTTTAAATAAAATTAAATAAAATATACATAAATGAAATACTTTGGGCAATTAACTCCAAATCAAGATGAATTCTGAGGCTTTTTAGGACTGCTTTTGAAATTGAGACGGTGTTAAAATAAAGCATATGTTTTTTGTTTTTGTTTTAAGATTTGTTTATTTTAGAGAGCAGGAAGGTGGGCAGGGGCAGAGAGAGAGGGCAATAAGCAGACTCCCTGCTGAGCAGGGAGCCCTGCCTGGGGCTCGATTCCAGCACCCCGAGATCCTGACCTGAGCCAAAACCAAGAGTCAGATGCTTAACTGACTGAGTCACCCAGGTGCCCCATTAAAAAGTAATAGTAATAATAATTCTCTCACAGCACAATTTTTTTTTCATAGTACCATTTTTTTTTTTTTAAGATTTTATTTATTTATGTGACAGAGAGACAGCCAGCGAGAGAGGGAACACAGCAGTGGAGTGGGAGAGGAAGAAGCAGGCTCATAGCAGAGGAGCCTGATGTGGGGCTCGATCCCAGAACGCCGGGATCACGCCCTGAGCCGAAGGCAGACGCTTAACGACTGCGCTACCCAGGCGCCCCAATAGTACCATTTTTTAAAAAGATTTTTAATTCATTTATTTGAGAGAGAGAAAGCACAACTGGGTTACGAGGCAGAGGGAGAAGCAGACTCCTGACCTAGCAGGGAGCCCAACATGGGGCTTAATCCCGAGACCCCGGGACCATGACCCGAGCTGAAGGCAGACACTTAACCGACTAAGCCACCCAGGCGCCCCCACAGTACCATTTTTAATGACTTCGCAGTATTCCACTATATATGGATGTACAATTTCATAATTATTTGCCCAACTATCTTACTGCAGTAATTGTGTTTGATACACATTTATTTTTTAAATTGAATTTTATGTCATGTTGTTTTTAGTTTTATGTGATAATAAGCAATATTGCACAATCATTTAACACTTGTAATTATTTTCTTAGAATGGAATCATGGTAGTGGAATTGCTGAGTCAGCATGGCCTGGAATTTTTTTTTTTTTTCAGGCTTGTAATACATAAAAATGCTAACGGTTCTCCAGAAAGATGATTATGAAGGTGTCAGCAGCAGCATAGGCGAGTGCTCTTTTCCCAGCCCTTTCATAACATGCTGATGGTATTGGTTGCTGTGTTTTTTAATATTTAACAAGTTGCATAAAATAGTCATAATTGTTTTTAATGTATATTTATTTACTGAGATTATCACTTGTGTTATTTATTTTTATTTTTTAATTAATTATTATTATTTTTTTGGTGGGCAGCAAAGCAAGGTTTATTGAGCGATAGCAAAGTGATAGTACAAAGCTCCCAAGGAGGGAGGGGACCCAAGAGGGTTGCCTATCACTCGTTTTTAAACATTATAAACAAATTGATAAAATTAGAAAATTTTAATTCGAACAGATTTTGGATCAGGGATTTCCCAACCTGGTTGTACTCCAGAATCAGTCAGGAAGCTTTAAAATTCAGATATATTTCCAAAGCAACTCTGACTTAGAAGATAGAGTAACAATGTAAAAGTCCTAATGAAGAAATCAGCTTCCCTCAGGCTATTGTCTTCACTCTGACATACTGATAAATGTGCGTGAAAAACGTGGTCTTTTTTGATACTTTAATCAATAACATTTTAGGTTTCTCTTAAGCATTTGTAGCTCTTGACCTTTCTAATTTGTTCATGATAAATTTGTTGAAGAAAATCAACTCATGGTCATGGGTTTTTTTCATTGATAATAATTGTTTTATAAAGGTACTATTTTGAAAATATTTTATTCAGCAAGCAATATGGAACATGAAGGGAATTGTTATTTTGGGATTTGCTGGTATTTTCAGTGATATCAGTTAATATTTTAGAGATGAAGAATTTGATTACTAAAATCATTTGATTACTAAAACTATATCAGCTTGTTAAGAAAATGTTTTATAGATGACTTGAATTTATTTTTAGACTCCTCACTTAAATCTTATTTTTTGTTTTGTGTTTTTCAAGGGTATTATAATCTAATCTTTGTGATATACTAGTTGGCTACCATGGAAACAGTGGTCATGATGTGACAATTTATGTTTTGTAAGATGCTAGCACTGATTTTGTTACATAAGTCTGGTTCCTGTATTCTTCCCGTTTGATCTATGGATCTAATTAAAAATAGGAGATGATAGCTTCTATCTATTACAGTAAACAATGTAATAATTGTGTTTGATATACAATTTTATTTTTTATATTAAGTTTTATGTCTTACTCTTTAATACACTAGACTCGAATATAAACCCAGTTACCATATGTAATTTCCAGTCCAACAATTGTCAGGTTGTCATATTTTGATAGGTTTGGGGATAGTTTGATGTAGGGATAGTTTTTTTTTAAGGTTTTATTTATTTGAGAGAGAGAGAGAGAGCGCGCCCGTGCGTGAGCTGGAGTGCGGGGAGGGGCAGAGGGACTAGCAGACTCCCCGCTGAATACAGAGCCTGGGATCATGACCTGAGCCAAAGTCAGACACTTAACTGACTGAGCCACCCAGGCGCCCCTAGGAATACTTAATGGTGATTTGTTCCCCCCAGCACTGTAATTTATAGACTTTACATCATGTCAAAAAATGAGCATATGTGTTTGCTCCGGAAAAGAAGATACTGAATTTCTTAAAGGTGGTCTTAGGCAGTTTACTTAGTAAAAGTAGTTCAGGTTGATTGCAATAGGTACACCTTAAGGTTAGGCAATATTACGTTATTTCTCATTAGGACAGAGTATCTTTGGAGTTTTGTTTTAGTAAATAAAGGAATCTTTGTTATCATCTTAAGGAATTTTCACATGGAGCCTTTCCTTGAAGGATTTAATTTCATTTTTTATTTAATTACTTATGTCATTTACTTACTAAAACATTTCTCCATGGTGGTCAGGATAAATTTTGGGAGCCAGTAATACTGGTTATTCTCCTCTAGCAGACAAGCAGCTATAAAAGATGATTTGAGATTATTACCTTTGGGATTAGGATTAGGATTAGATTGTCATTATGTGTCTATCCATAGTTTATGCTGATCTGTGTTTGTAGTTTTATAGAGAATTTTTGAGTTAAATTATAACCTGCTATCCTATAATGCTTGGTTAAATTTGTTTCTTCCTTGTATAAATATAATTGGAAGTTTATTTTGTTCTGTGGGCTTACATATTGATTTTGACCATTTCCAAAAAGGTAGACTTGATAAATTCTGGCTGTTGACCAGGTATGTCTTTACCTCTGAAGTACGTTTATCATATTATCTGAAAGGCGACAGTTAAAAATTGAATGTTGTGTTTCTCTTCAGAGATGAGTTTAAGGATGTTTGTTTTCTTCTTTATACTCTTCTGCATTTTATACAATTAATGTGAATTATGTTGCAATCAGAAAAATTTAAGAAGCTTCCTAAAGGAATACTGTCTAGTCATTACAAAGAATAAGCGGGTGGGTTATAGTGACACAGAAATATATATATATATATATATGAGGTAGTGTCATTGGAAAAGAACACTAAATAATACCACAATTACCACAATTACCACAATTGTATTTTATGTGCCTTGAAAAATATAGGAAGTAAATTCGGAGTGAAAGAGATAATTTAATGTTATTAGACTCCCTTTTTTTCTATAAAAGGTCCATAAATTCTACCAACACTAAAATTATTGCACCCTTGAGAAATGTTTTCAGTGTGTGCCCTTTTTTTATAGCATACATAAAAGCTATCGGATACCCAGGTAACATTTATATTCTCTTCATTCATCAGGGGAAAAGAATTTCTTTCTACAAACGGGCCCAAATCCTCGTGGCAGATACGTGGAGTGTGTTAGAGGGGAAAGGAGACGGCTGCTTTGACGACATCTCCAGTATCACCATGTTTGCTGACTATAGATTACCTCAGGTTCTTGTTCACCTGGGAGCCCTGAAATACTCCAAGGAACTACTGGAAAAGCTTCTCAAAGGTTTGCCAGCTTAATGAAGACATTCTTTATTATACTATCAATTGTGGTTGAGTCTCTGTCTCATTTCTTTCACAGAAGTTCTCCTTTCCTTAAAAACAAAAACACTGTTTATTGTTAAAAGCACATGTAAGGAAAAATGCAGGGGCAACTGAAGTAAGAGAAAATTGCTTTTTGTTGTTGTTTACTATAGAATGTAGAAAATTACACTATTTATTTATTTTTTTAAAAGATTTTATTTATTTATTCGACAGAGATAGAGACAGCCAGCGAGAGAGGGAACACAAGCAGGGGGAGTGGGAGAGGAAGAAGCAGGCTCATAGCGGAGGAGCCTGATGTGGGGCTCGATCCCATAACGCCGGGATCACGCCCTGAGCCGAAGGCAGACGCTCAACCGCTGTGCCACCCAGGCACCCCGGAAATTACACTATTTAGTCATGATAGTTTCAGAGCCTCAAAATAAAATGAAACCAAAGTTTCTTAACCTGAAGGTGTGTGATGGCCGCTAGGTCCCTCAGGGTGGCATTTGAAGAGTGTAAATTAAGCAGTGAAGAGCACACTACACTATGGTGTCAAAGGTGGCCTGAGAGATAGGTAACATGCAGTGGGTTTCAAGTCAGGGGGCTCCAGGGTCTGCCACGGGGTTACCTTGCACGAGTCACTTGCTTTCCTAGGCTCACTTATTTCCCATGAGTGGATTCAGTTATTGATTCTCAAGAGCAGGAGCCTTGTTATAATAGCTGAGCATAGAAAATTATGTTTGTGTGAAAATTAGCTTTTTAAAAAAAGTTTTTGTTTAAATTCTAATTAGTTAACAGAGTGTAATATTGGTTTCAGGAGTAGAATTTAATGATTAGCTTTTTGTTTTTAAACATGTCTTTATATAAGAAAAATAATTACATAATTTTCACATTAGTTTCTCTCTTTTGGGTGCAGTATTTTCAGCTATTTTTTTCTTTATTTTTAGAAGCAAGTAGGGTTTCTTTGTGTTTTTTGTTTTTTTGTTTTTAAGATTTTATTTATCTATTTGAGAGAGAGAGTGAGTGTGTGCACACAGCAAGGGAAGGGGCAGAGGAAGGGGGAGAAGCAGTCTCCCCGCTGAGCCAGGAGCCCGATGTGGGGCTCAATGTGGGGCTCAATCCCAGGACCCTGGGACCATGACCTGAGCCAAACGCAGACGCTTAACCGACTGAGCCACCTACGTGCCCCCAAAACAAGTAGTTTTTATGACTGAATAGTTTTCTCTTGTGAAATAGGTTTCGGTCACCCAAATAAGAATAACACAGAATATAAAGATACCATTATTGCTGTGGTTGCTTCTAACTAGTTTTTATGCTGCCTTGGGCAATCCATTTTGTCCCTCTGTTTCTTCATTTGAAAAGTAAGCTGTCTTCTGTTGTAATGCTCATGTCCCGGATCATTAATTGTTGGATACCTTAAACATTTCAGCATCCGGGGCTTCTTTTCCACATAGCCATATGCAGCCGATCTTTTTTGGCCGGTGTACGCTGCTTGTTCCTGTCCGTAAACATTCTCTTGCCTGGCTTCCCTCACCCAAATTTTCTTTTTTTCCAGTTCAAATCCTACACGTCCCCGAGGGCTTGGCAAATGCCACCTCCTCCACACAGCTTTTTTCCAGCTTTCCATGATTTGTGCCTCTTCTCCTTCTGAATGTAGCGCCCAGTTGTCTCTGCTACTGTGAGGAAAACCCTGCTGAGAAGGGAGCTTGCAGCCCAGCTGTACAGAGGGGTCTGAGTTTTCTCCTGCCGTCCATGGCAATTGCAGAGGCCCCTTTCCAGATGTCCAGCGGCAGCTGTTGTTACTGCCTCTGTTATGTCCAGAGTGTGAACTCATTTCTTTGCCTCTTAGTTTATTTAAGCAAAGTTGGATTTTCTTTTTTCAGAAAGTACTTCACTAGCACACTAGAGAAGCAGAAAGTATAAACGTAAAGTAGTACACACAAGTATAGCACACTAATTTTGAAAAACTATTTTAAGTGGGGACGCCTTGGTGGTTCAGTTGCTTAAGTGGCTGCCTTCAGCTCGGGTCATGATCCCAAGGATCGAATCCCGCATCAGGCTCCTTGATCAGTGGGGAGCCTGCTTCTCCCGCTGCCTGCTGCTCGCCCTGCTTGTGCGTGCTCGCTCGCGCTCTCTCTCTCTGACAAATAAACAAAAATAAAATCTTTAAAAAAAATTCTAAAGTGGGGCGCCTGGGTGGCACAGTCGTTAAAGCGTCTGCCTTCGGCTCAGGGCGTGATCCCGGCGTTCCGGGATCGAGTCCCACATCGGGCTCCTCCACTGGGAGTCTGCTTCTTCCTCTCTCACTCGCTTGCTGTGTTCCCTCTCTCGCTGGCTGTCTCTATCTCTGTCACATAAATAAATAAAATCTTTAAAAAAAAAATTCTAAAGTGAAATCTAGAACCAGGTAGCTCGACTAGATGAGCTAGAACCTTCCTTAACTGATGCACTACACTTATATATATTTTTTTTCCTCTCTCCTCTTCTGAATATCTGCAGGTTAGCCCTTGGAAGACCTACCCAGATTTCTGTCCATTTTATCTTTTTTTTAGTGCAGTGGTAAATACAGTCTTTTCACTTTATTTTAGTATGAATTTACTTTTTTTTTCTGTCCATTTTATGTTTAACCCATCTCTTCACCAAAGGTGTATTTTTTAGCCAATTATAAATACTGCCAATACAGTTTGGCTAAATTTAGATTCTTCACTGTGATTCTAGGGCTGACACCAGTCATGGTATTTAAGGCCCACCCTAATCCAGTATGACCTTATCTTACCTTGATTACATCTGCAAAGATCCTATTAACAAGTAAGGCCACATTCACAGGTACCAGGAGTTAGGACTTAAATGTGACTTTTTCGAGGACACAGTTCAATACTACAGTTACTTACTGGGTGGAGGGGACAGAAGTAATGCTATTTAAGATACCAGGTGACAGCGGAACCTAGTGGGGCTGGGACATTGTCCTACTTTTCAGTGGATCACAGGGCGTCTTAGGTACTGTGAAGCTCTGTGAAAGGGTGCAGATTGGTGGCCAGAGGCCAAATACAACCTGCAGGTGTGTTTTGTTTGGCCAGGCCAGTGTTTTAAGCACTTTTAGTTACTTACTAACCCTTGACAATTATGAGATTTCACATAACAATCAGACCTTTTTTTAAAATTTTTATTTCTTTAAAGATTTTATTTATTCGACAGAGATAGAGACAGCCAGCGAGAGAGGGAACACAAGCAGGGGAGTGGGAGAGGAAGAAGCAGGCTCATAGCGGAGGAGCCTGACGTGGGGCTCGATCCACAACGCCAGGATCACGCCCTGAGCCGAAGGCAGACGCTTAACCGCTGTGCCACCCAGGCGCCTCAGACCTTTTTTTTTTTAAAGTAGGCTCCACGCCCAACATGGGGCTTGAACTTACAACCCTGAAATCAAGAGTCGCATGCTCTACCAACTGAGCCAGCCAGGCGCCCCAAAAATCAAACTTTCTGACTTGGCTTGTAAAAGGGGAGAAATATGGGAACACTGGGTCTACCGTTAGACCAGGCAGCACACATTCTGTAGCTGACGACAGCTTGCTGACGAAGGCTGCGGCGCTCCCTTACCCTGGCTCCCTGATCTTTATGGGCAGTTGAGTTGAAGAGCCCAATTCTAGTCTCAGTGGCAAAGCACAGCCAGTGCCCATCTTGCAGGATCAGCTACACCGGGGAGGTGGGCATTGAAGAGACTGCGGGGCCTGTGGCGCTCTCAGCTACAGATTCAGGGAGGGCTTGACTGAAGGATCCTGAATCCAAAGAACAGTGGTGGCCTCCCTTGCTCAGGTTAACAACTTTGATTTCCTAGGTTCTCCTGATGCGCTTAGGATGTACCTAAGACAGTGTTCAGTTTTCAAGCGAGAAAGGGAGGTATTGTTTATTTGGCCCCTTGGAGTCCTGCAAATTTTGCAATGTTTTTTTTCCTGGCATCAGATCCAATTGTAAATCCTTTGTTTTCAAGAATTTAATAATCTTGCTGTCATATTTTTAAATTTCCGGTCACCCCATGTTCATTTAGCAGCTGTTTATCAGGGAGCTGGTATGTGCAAGGTGCTCCGCCACCTCCCAGGAACATTGTCGCAGGCCAGACACGGCCCCTGCCCTTGTGGAAGGTGCGATTGTAAATTCATGCCTGAGTTTCGAAGTGGTTTAAATCAAGTCTGAGTCGATTTTATGTCACTGATGCTCGGTACTTCTTGCTCTGTTTTCTTCCCCCTTGCAGGAGAAATGCTCTCATACGGGGATAGGCAAGAGGTGGAAATCAGAGGGTGCTCACTTTGGTGTGTTGAACTGATCCGGGATTGTCTTCTGGAGCTTATTGAAAACAAGGGTGAAAAAACTAGCGGGGAGATCAATTCCGTCCTTCTGGATTATTACTTGTGGGACTACGCCCGCGACCACAGGGAAGATATGAAGGGTATTCCCTTTCATCACACGCGCTGCATATATTATTGATCCAAAGTGCAAACGGATCCGAAGAAAACTTGCATTTTTGTCTCACATAAGCATTTGTACAGTTTTGCCTTGATAGTAAGAGAATGTAGTAGACGTCACAGCAACAAGGAACGTGATTACCCAGTCTCATTTAAAAACTGTCTCCTGACCTGCTCTGTATCCCCGACTTTGTCCTTTGTCTGCTTGTTGACTTTTGATTAGATTTTCCCTTTCTGCGGGCACATGACAGGAATAATGAAGGAACTGTAATGCTCTCTTTAAATCTCACATCTCTTAAAATTAATCATGCCTTATAATGCAATTAGTCATCAGTGATGATATTTCATAAGTTCAATTGGTATCTTTTCTCAAGATGTAGTAATTTCTTACATACCTTAATCCTTTGATATGGGGGGTAGGGTCTGAATGAATGCTGCGTCTTTTGTACAAATCAATCTTGACAGCTTATTTTTATTGGTATTGACAAGAGGTTTTGTACATCGTGATTTTCAGTTTAGGAAACCTATCTAATATTCCTTTTTTTTTTTCCAGTGTAACTGTATTGAAATTGAATAAAGGTTTTAAATTTTTTTCTTAAACCTGGGATGGATTATTTTATTAAAATAGAATTTACCACATATAATTTAAAAAGATTTACAGTGAAGGGCACCTGGGTGGCTCAGTCGGTTAAGCATCCTAACTCTTGATCTCAGCTCAGGTCTTGATCTCAGGGTTCTGAGTTTAAGCCCTGCTGTTGGGCTCCACGCTGGGTGTAGAACCTACTTAAAAAAAAAAAAAAGTTTTAAGTGAATTTGATTATTTGCTTTATGTTGCAGAAATTTCGTTACCTACGAAGCACTCATTTCCCACCTTCACCCCCACCTTCCTTCTAACATAATCTTGATTTTTGTTAGCCACCACCTTGTCAGCTCACTGTGACTTTGTGCGAATGAAAAGGCATCCTTTCCCCAAGCACTTTACTGCCATCTGCTGAAAATTTGTCCCACCTTGTGCACTGCACAACTAGCACCACCGTAAGTACTGCTTTGTATTTATCCCTCCCCTTTGTGACTCAGGGAAGGTGATCCACCTTCATCTCGAAAGATAGACCAAATTAATATGTTTAATGGTGATAATCCTGTTCTCCACCCGTGATTGCTTTAGTAATGGGTATATAATCTCCTGGCCAGTGACACTGGAGGGGAAGTCGGCTGGGGGAAGCTTCTGGAAAAAGGTTTCTTCACTTTGAAGAGAGAGGTAGAGGAGAAGGTCCTTCTTCCTCTGAGCCATGTTCTGTCTGAACGTGATGCCTGAAGCTGTTAGCAGCCCTTGTGTGGAGCCAGCGCCCGGCTGTTCCTGTCCTGCTGCCCCTGTCCCAGCTGCGGACCTCATTCCTGGGCTGATAAACACATTACCTGATTGCCACCATTTTCAATGAGTCTCCTGTAACTTATAGTAGAAAGCATCAAAACTAATAGTTTGCAATTTAATCTGCTTTCAGGAGACTCCTGCCGCCCTCCTGCCTCTCTCCCTCTCCTACCTACTCCTGTCCCCTACCTTCCCCTTCCTCTTTTTTCTCTCTTCTTCCTCCTCTCACTTCTCCCTCTTCTCTCCCCTCTCTCGTTCCTCCTTCAGTCTCAGCCAGCTCTGGGCTTCCTGTTTTCCTAATCCATCATGGAAGGACAGGGAAGTTGGTCCAGTGGTGCTCTTTTGTGTCCAAGACACAGCTGTCTTTTCTCTTGTGCCACTGAGCATAGCTTGGACTCATGACCCCAAAGGGAGTTATAATCTGGGGAGCAGGACTGAAGAAGCAATGAAGCTGAAGAGGGCAGGGGCTGCCAGGAAGGTTCTAGCAGCTACGACATGTGTTTTTGCTTTCATGTCACTAACTAGAACTTAGTCACATGACCACAACTAACTGTCAGGGAGGGCAGGAAAGTAGTCTCTCTTGCAGGCATTGGGTAACCAGCTAAACTATGTACGAAGTATGGATGGATACTGGCAAATGGCAAGTTTTCACCACCATGCATGGATTTTATGATTTTCATACCTGTTAACAAGCTAAGAATTTATGACTTTTTTAAAGATTTCATTTATTTGAGAGAAAGAGAGAGACCACGAGAGGGTGGAGGGTCAGAGGGAGAAGCAGAATCCCCAATGAGCAGGGAGCCTGACATGGGGCTTGATCCTGGGACTCCAGGATCATGACCTGAGCCAAAGGCAGACGCTTAACCAACTGAGCCAGCCAGGCGCCCCCAGGCTAAGAATTTAAATAACATTTCACCTCATGCTTTTAACAGCTGATGATCATTTTGCAGACCTATTATCTCATTGGGGATATTTAAACAAAGAGCTTGGGGCGCCTGGGTGGCTCAGTCAGTTGAGCGTCTGCCTTCAGCTCAGATCATGATCCCGGGTCCTGAGATTGAGCCCCACATTGAGCTCCACATCTGGCTCCCTGCTCAGCAGAGGGTCGGCTTCTCCCTCTCCCTCTGCCCCTCACCCCTGCTCATGCTCTCTCTCTTTCTCAAATAAATAAATAAAAATCTTTTTAAAAAATAAAAATAAACAAAGAGCCCAATCTGGTGGCCTGCGGTTGGCTGGCCTGTCTTCAGGCAGTGCCCTTGGTTCCCGAGGCTACGAAACACCACCACGTGAACAACTACCTGATAGGGAGATGAGCCGTGGACAAAAACTTGATTGGGTGACAGGCTCATGCAGGGTTAATCAGATTAAAACAGCCCACACCAAAGAGCCCATAAAACCCATGTCAACCTTCTCGGGGCCCCTCCAGCCTCGGGAGCTCTGTACTATCGCTCAATAAACTTCGCTTTGCTGCCCACCACTCTTCATCTGGTCTACCTCTTCATTCTTCAAAGCGGTGTGACCAAGAATTGGCACTAAGGGAAAAGAAATCCTGCAACATTAGTTATTCCTTTGTGGCTCAATTTCCTTTAACAAAGCTTTTGCTCTGTAACAAGTTCAAAAACATTTTGGCTTTTTTTTTTTTTTTTCATATTTCATTAATTCTTCGGTGGCTGCCTGGCTGCCCGATGATTCGCCTCCCTCTATAAACTCAAGTACGTTAGCCATGAGGCCAAGTCCATGCCCTCTGACCGAAGCAAACAGGTTGGGTGAATGACTTGTCGTTTCCTGCGGTGTCTGAGTAAGAGGATGATTTGGGGGAGGCTCTAAGGATGCAGCGCTCTCTCTAGATCGGATGCTGTCAGAAAACAGGGCAATCGATCTTTGGCTCTCTCAGTAAATCTTATCTATAAAGAGGGGGGCTAGAGCAAGGAAAAAGTGGAAGCCATTCAGCAGATGCCACTCATTTTAGCCAAGATAGAAGGTTGTTTGGTACTGTGCGTGTGGCACAGAGCCTTGTTTTTTTTCTGTGCTTGGACAACAGTATCAAGCAGCCTCGTGTCATTTCACTTTATCACGGTCTTGACGTGGGTATTCCGTGAGACTCTCTCCAACAGGAGCACAGCATGCAGCGCTGTGAGGGCGGCCCGGCTTTCCCAGGGGCTGCGCTTGTTCCTTTCACCACCTTTACCTTCCCCCTGACTAGCCCTGCAGAAATGAATAGATTTCCTTCGATTTGATTCGGAAATCATTTATCGAGCTCCTTCACCGTGCTCCCTCCCCGAAGCTGAATGGGTCATGGTTTAACGGTCTGGCTGGGGAGGTACAGGCTGAACGAACCACAGTAAGTGATGTGGGTCTCAGCCTTGAGGCAACTTCGCCTTCTTCTTCCTGGTGAGTCTGGGACCCGTCTCTCTCAGGGTACTTCGATCACCGTTTCCCTTTTTGTTTTTAACTTCGGTTTTTGATTCTCAGCTGTTAGGTGGATGCCATTGTCTGACACAAAACCTGCTCAAGTAAGGAAGTTGATCTTGTTCAGCGCATTGCACCGGGAAGATCGCCTCAGATCCAAGGGTTAGAGTCTCTTGGCAGGCTGGTGGTGCCTCAGCGTTTTCTAGGGAGGAGTAGACACGTTACGAGTGGGGGGACTTAAGGTGGGCTTGTTTTGCAGTCAGAAGGCTCACCTCACTGAACGAGATTTCCCCGTGTTTATCTCCCTGTCTAGCTGGGTTCAGGGGGACAGATGGTTCTAATCTCAGCTAATCATTAACAACACAAAGAATGAGGGATTGGAGAGGCGGTGTCTGGCTGTGTTAGCAGGTTTAAGCAACAGGGGAGAGATCTGTGTTGGGCCTTGTCACAGGTGAATAAGGGAGACATGAGAAAGAGTCAACAGTTAGTCTTATTTAAGTCGCTTAGAGAAGGGTGATCCTTTTGGATAGACTGTTTCCCAGAACATAAAAGGGGGGGGGGGATTTCAGAAAACAAAAGGTTGGAGAGATTTCTTAATGTTATTGTTTTCTGGAAGTACAGAACTCAGATAAAGTTGAACATTATCACCATCAACCCTTTCTTGTGCTTGGGTATTGGCTGGAAACAAAGTAGGCCGTCATGGCCTAAGCAACATTTTTATTTGCTCATTTATTTTATTTGCTACCAAACCATGGGAGGTAATGACTCTCAAAGTAAGGAAGTCTAGAATTGTGAGTTCTCTACAGTATAAAATGTCTAGAGTTAAGATCCAAGGTTCTGGGTTCCCCTCAGGGGAATCGCCATACACTCACTGCCTTAGTTCTGTTGTCAACTTTTGAACAAATCAGTTAAAATCTCTGTGCCTGTTTAATTTACATATGACATGGGATAATTGAGCTCTTACTTTTTAGTTCTGGTTCCTTTTTAAATAATTTTATGGAATGAAAGAATGCCTCAAACCACTTATAGGATGAGGTAGGATGAGACTGCGGTGGTTAATTTTATGTCATGTTGGCTAGGCTACGGTGCCCAGTTTTTGGTCAAACACCAGTCTAGATGTTGCTGTGCAGATATTTTAGATGTGATTGACATTTATAATCAATAGAGGAGGAAGGCAGCTACACTCTATTAAATGGGTGGGCTTCATCCAATCAGGTGAAGGCCTTAAGAGCAAAAACTGAGGTTTTCAGAAGAAGACACAACGCTACCACAAGACTGAAACATAGAAACCCTGCCTCAGTTCCCCACTTGCTGGTGTGCAGATTTTATTTTTTAATTTTTTCTTTTAGAGGGAGAGAGTGTGGGATGCGTGAGCACTTGATGGGGTACGGTGGGGAGGAAGGGCAGAGGGAGAGAGAGAACTTTAAACAGGCTCTACACCCAGCATAAGCACGATGTGGGGCTCGATCTCACAACGCTGAGATTGTGACCTGAGCCAAAATCAAGAGTCAAGATGTTAACCAATTGAGCCACCCAGAGACCTTTGGCCTGCAGGTTTTAGACTGAAGACTGTAACATCAATTCTTATCTGAATATCCAGTTTGCTAGCTTGCCCACGAGACTTTGGGCTTGCCAGCACCCAGCCCATTCTTTAAAATAAATCTCCCTTTCTCTCTCTCCAGATGGATTGATGGATAGACAAATAGATATAGATTATATATCTATGTCTATCTTTATCTCTATATATTCTATTGGTTCTGTTTCTCTGGAGAACCCTAATACAGGTATGAATAAGTAATGTGGCAAAATAACTCTTGTCTAACTCAAGAATATTGAATATAAAATAAAAAATTAATAAAGGGATGGTGGGACTAAATCATTTGCAAGATTTCTTTCATGTATAAAATTCACTGACTCAAGTCATTGGAAACTTGAAGAAATACGTTATTGTGGCATTCATCTAAGTTCCTCTTTTTCCTATAAACTACATTTCTTCTTTTCCTTTTCCTTTCTATTTTGATTTATCCCACTGGGTTTAGGATATTTTAGTTTCAAGTGAAAGAAATCCAACTGAAACTAGCTTAGTGAAAAAGGAAATGTAATGATAAAAAAAACAAAACCCCAAAACCTAGGGGCGCCTGGGTGGCTCAGTCGTTAAGCATCTGCCTTTGGCCCAGCGTTCTGGGATCGAGCCCCACATCAGGCTCCCTGCTGCGCTGGGAAGCCTGCTTCTTCCTCTCCCACTCCCCCTGCTTGTGTTCCCTCTCTCACTGGCTGTCTCTCTCTGTCAAATAAATAAATAAAATCTTTAAAAAAAAAACAACCCAAAAACCTAGATAAGTCCAGGGAAAGAGCTGGCCTTCACTATACCCAGTTATGGTCCAGGGATTAAAATGCACAAAGACCACATCTTGTATTTCTTTTTGCTCTGTTGGAAGACATCACTCTAATAGCTAGTGATTCCGGGCCACAAAGTGCACATCTTCGCCAGTAGTGCAGGCAAAAATCCGGGGCTTGGCTGACTTGCCTGGTTTGCGTCCCTGGTCCCTGTGGCCTGGGGCAAAGTCCAAGTGATTGGGCTACCAGGTGGGGCAGGGGCAGTTCTCGAAACAGAGAGGAGCTCTGCTTATAGAAAGGAAGAGGAATGGTAGGCAGCCCAAAACCTTGTCTTCTACACCTTTGGTAGATGGGGATCATTTCGAGTTGGGAACTGCTGAGAAAGAGCTAGGGAAAGGGTAGGGCTGCATTCTGAATTGATCCAAGGAAAGAACTAACCCAATTTCCTGTCTGGAGGTGGGAAAAAACTAATAACTCCCTTCCTTCACTATTTCGATTTTAATATTCTTGGGATAGACTAAGGATTGGTTGGCAGATGAATTAATTAGTATTCTTTGGTTGCAGGAATGGAATTCAATTATTAAGGCTCAATAACGTTGATGAAGCCTGAGTTAAAATGAAAAGAAATAATAGCTCCCAAAAGTGTTTAATAAGAAGTAGAGAAATACTTTGAGGTGAAAATGGTCTTTGGACGGCAAGTAAAAAATATAAAAACCTATGCGTTCATAATCACCCTGCCCCCACTCCAAAAGAAGAAACCCTATTGGTTGACTTTAGAGGTTGGTAGGGACCAGTTCATTATTCTCTTATTCAATGAATGAAAGCAAAAAAAATCACGCACCTATCCTGTCATTCCTAAATGCTGTACTATTTCCAGGATAACCTGATAGAAGGAAAGCTCTTCTTTATAAAACAATTCCAGCTAATAAATGTGAAAAGAATATTAAAAGTAGAACATTACCATTTTGGAAAACCTAATAAAATAATAGGTCCAGAAAATGATCATCAGTGTCTGTTAAAACCATTAGGCAAAATGTTCACGGGGAGCTTTTTAAATGGATGGATTAGGCTGAAGGCATCTGAACTCACTCATAATTTTAACGCTACAAGTGGGATATGCAGATATGCAGACACCATATGCCTCCTAGTGTGTTGCAATAGGAAGTACACAGTCCTGTGTATGAATTATTCTTGCCAGAAAAACCGAACCTGAATCTAATCAGGAATCTAGATCTAACTACTAGTTGTCAGGAAATGTAGGAAATCCAGGAAGAAGGTAAAGTGAAATGACAACAAAAAGACACGATTGCCAAATCTAAGAACGTGAGATGTTCTAAAGGACAAATGGTCACTGTTTCTCCAATAGATTGTTTTTTGTTTATTTGTTTGTTTGTTTTTTTAAAAGGCAGGAATTGGCAAGGATGTGGAGAAATGGGAACCCTTGAGCACTGTCGGTGGGAATGTAAATTGGCGCAGCCACTCTGGAAACAGTATGGCAGTTCCACAAAAAATTAAAAATAGGATTACTAAATGATCCAGCAATGATGCTTTTGGGTATATATCCAAAAAAATTGAAAGCAGGATCTTGAAGAGATATGTACACACCCTTGTTCATAGCAGCATTACTCACAATAGCCAAGAGCTGGAAACAACCTAAGTGTCCAATGAGAGATGAGTGGACAAGCAAAATGTGGTCTATCCATACATGGGAATATTACTCAGCCTTAAAAAGGAAGGACATTCTGACACATGCTACAACATGGATGAATCCTGAGAACCTCGAGTTGTTGTTTAGTGGGTGTAGAGTTTCAGTTTTGCAAAATAAAGAGAGTTCTGGGGATTGGTTGCCCAACAATGTGAATGTACTCAACACTACTGAACTGTACCCTTAAAAATGGTTAAGATGGAAAATTTCATGTAATGTGTATTTCACCACAAGTTTGAGAAAGGCAGAGGGTCACTGTTACTGATCAGGAGAGAATCAAAGGCCAGATCAACCAAATGCTACATGTGGACCACGTTTGGATCCTGATTTGAGCAAATAAACTGGTAGAGAGTGAGCGATGGAGAGCGATGCATTACGTAGAAAGCAGAGGCAGTGTTGACTTTGTCATCCGACACACACAGGCTGCAGGCTTGCCTCTGCCACTTACCTGCCATGTAACATGGATCAAATTACTTGTTTTCTGTTTTTAATTTTTTAATCTCTAAATACTTACTGAATTTCTGCAATGAGCTTAATATTTACTCTCGATAAAATTCTGACTTTGCTCAACAATGTGGACATAAACATAAATCAATAAAACATGGTGTCCGCTGATGCTGGAGAATTGATCAATGCAAGAGAATAAAGAACCCCTCAAATAAGCCCATGGATATGTGGGAATTTGTCCTATTTCATTGATTCTAAGACAATTTTTTTCACATTTCACTTCAACTTACATGAACTGTATGAACTTATATGAAATATATTTTCTTATTCAAGATAATCTGATTTGGGATTTCTATTACTTGTAACATCAAGCACACTAATGATAAACTTTTCAACAAAGTCTTTTTTTTTTTAAAGTAACCCAGAGTTGGTTTCTGTTCCTTGGAACCAAGACTAATTGATTCGACTATAAAAATGACCTTTAACCCAGTGTTGGTGATGGTTACCATTTTGGTGAATTTTGTTGAATATTTTTACTACCTTGTGTTTTTATGCAAATTTCTCCCCTGAATGAAATTGAAAAAATTATTGTCATTCTAGCTACCTAACAATTTTTGAGTAATTATTCCTATTTTCATACCCTACAACCTTATGAATTAGGAATGAGTTTTATCCCAATTCTTCAGGTGAAAAAACTTGATACTATTTTGTATCCTTATTTGTAAGCATTTTCCTATACTAACTTTTTGTAAATACGAGTTTCAATGAGTAGATAATATTTTATAAATGTACCATTAATTTATCAATCCCTTTCATTGAACATTTATGTAATTTCTAAGTTTTTGCTGTTACAAATAGTATAATAAACATTCATGCACATGATTTTTTTTTTTAAGATTTTATTTGAGAGAGACAGAAAGATTGGGAGAGGGGAGGGGCAGAGGGATGGGGGAAGCAGACTCCCTCCTGAGCAAGGAACCCTATGCAGGGCTCAATTCCAGGACCCCGGGATTATGACCTGAGCCGAAGTCAGACGCTTAACCAACTGAACCCAGGCACCCCAAGCATGTGATTCTTTGTCCATGTATCTATTTAGGATGACAAGAGGTGAGATTATGTATAAAAGTGACTCTTGCTAAATGCTTGTGGGTTACGTTATGAAAAGTTGCTGCCAACTTTACTGGTGAGAATGGCTTATTATTTTAATTTGCATTGCTTGGTTTATTAGTGAAGTAAAATGTCTTTGGCATGCAAGCCAGACTTCAGCTTTCTTCTAATCTTCTGCCTCCCAGGTCTACAGGGTCAATCTCTGGTTTTGTCCAGCACTAGACTGGACTTCCGGACTGGCATATCTTTAAGTTCCTACAAACAACCTCTGTCACAAATGCCTCAGTTAGCACCACAGACTTCACTGAAGATTTTGCTGGAGAAAGAGGAAGGGTTCACGTTGCACAGGTCTCAGCATGCAGCCTGAGGATCCCTGTTAGCCATTTCCGTTCTCCCTGGAATTCCCTTACCAGCTGTCTTCTCCCTCCCCTCTGATTCAACCTCTTCCCAACACCTTCCCCTCCCTCCATCTTAGTCATTTCTTTTCAAGAGCAGTCAAATAATTCTTCTCCTGGTCTCGTATGAGCAATATTTTGCTCTTTTCTGAAGCCCGGGTACCAACAAACTCAAATCTGGCTGTAAGCTCCAAAGTGTCTCCTCAGCAGAATTGTGTCTCTGTGCAGGGGTCTCTCATTCCAGCTACTAAAGGTAATATCTCATGGCTTTGAAAGCAGCCTTCAACTACCTCCATTTTGACCTCAAACTTTCTTCTTTTTTAAAAAAGATGTATTTATTTATTTTAGAGAGAGGTGAGGGGAGGGGCAGAGGGAGAGAGAGTCTTAAGCAGACTCTGGGCTTGAGGCTCGGAGCCCAGCTCCCAACATGGAGCCCCATGCGTGACTTGATCTCACAACCCTGAGATCAGGACCTGAGCCAAACCCACTGCACCACCCAGGTGCCCCACTGACCTCAAAGTTTCTAATGAAGTTCTTCTTTCCAGCTTATCTCTTTTAACTCAGGCAAAGGATCCTGTGGGCAAAGCATCTCCTGATGGGAACAAAAACTACCCCCTCAAACAGTGATGACTGCCCTGAGCCAGCAAGAGCCCATGTGACTGACCCCAAGACAATGGTTGCTTTGAGTTTCGCTGCCCACCTGCACATACCCTCCCACTTCTGCTGCACATATTCCTTATGTAAACTTGGAAGAATTTTCAGCACTTTGGAGACAGTCTTTGAGATGCTAGTCTGCTCTCTTTCCGGTGTTGGCCTCACTGAAATAAATTCCTTTCCTGTTTCGCCACCACTTGTCTCTCTGCCTTCAGATTTTGTCAGGAGCCAGTGGCCGAACCTGGTCTGTTTGGGACCCTACTTCTGAAAATAGCATGGTTCTGCAAAAACTTTTGTAAGTCAAAACGGTGTAAAGTGAAGAAGCAATTCTCATTAATTTTTATGCAAAAAAATTTGACCATTCCCAAACCCCAAAAATGACCTGTTGTAATTCTTTTCTGATACCTTAGGACACATCTTGCTAATAAATGCATAAAGTAAATCAAGATAAACTATGGATGCTCACAGACACATTCAAAAATATGGGGGCTTGATGCCCAGGGCAGAGTGTAGTTCTCCTGAAGGCGGTTGGTGGGGCCACTCTCCTTTCCCGGGGTGCCCACTGCCTCTGTAAGGGTTGGTTGCAAAACAAATGCTGAACCTTATTTTGGCTTTCACCTTTTATCATAAAAGCGAAAATCCTCTTCGGATTTCTTCCAGTTAGCAAAAAGAGGTAATAATGTAGGTCTTTCAGCCAAGAGGCATAGTGAGAACTTTTGAAAAGCAGGTGATGCCTGTAATTCAATTTAATAACTAAGCAGCTTCCCCCCCCCCACCTTCATTCCTAAGTTTCATGAGAGAGGGGATGCTTTTTGAAAGTTACTTAAAAAAATAAAAAGTCTCTTGGGAGAAAATGCTTGGATTGTGCTACTAAAAATGGCAGGCATGGAGGCATTTAAAACTAAATTGGAAAAGTTAAACACAGAATTTCCATATGACTTGGCAATCCCATTCCTAGGTCTATACCAAAAGAACTGAAAACAGATATTAAACAAATACTCCTACATGAAACTTCCTAACAGCATTATTTATATTAGCCAAAAAGTGGAAACAACCCACACGTCCATCAAATGATGAATTGTTAAATAAAATGTGGTATGCCCATACAATGGGATATTATTCAGCATCAAAAGGAATAAAATCACTGATACATGCTACAACATGGGTGGACTAGGAAAGCATTGTTTAGCAAAAGAAGCCAGACACAGAAGTCCACAAATTGTATGACTAGGTGAATCCAAAATGCCCCAAACAGGTCAATGGATACAGACAGAGAAAGCAGACCGGTGGTCGCCAGGGACTGCGGGAACGCGAGCGACTGTCCTGACACGGGGATTTCCTTTGGGTGATGACAGTGTTTCGGAAGCAGAGGTGATGTTGCACAACATTGTGAATATTAATGTATACCTTACAACGGTTTGATGTATGTTATACGAACTTTACTTCAATACAAATAAACGGGGGGGGGG